>NC_088279.1:451203-655427 GCF_036013445.1 Caloenas nicobarica
CAGGTCAACCAGCAGCAGGACGGCGGCCAGGCGGGCGGCGGGGAGCAGCGCCATGGCCGGGGGTGCTCACCAGTAACGACCAGTGCTCCCCGCGCAGCTCCCCTGCACTGTGCTCGGCAACCTGGGGAAATCACCAGTTAACACCGATGCTCCCAGTCCAGCTCTCCAGTCCCAGCCCGAATCCCCAAGACCCTGCCCTGCACCCTGGGCTGCTCACCAGTCAACACCAGTTCTCCCAGTCCAGCCCCCTCTGCTTCCCTGGACTCCGCCCAGGACCCTGGGGCTCACCCAGTCCACACCAGTGCTCCCAGTCCAGCCTCCTCAGCTCCCCTGCACCGCACCCAGCCCCCTAGAGCACAGCCCAGTGCTCCCAGTACATCCCCCCAGCAGCCCCAGTCCCACCCGGTACATCCCGGTACATCCCAGTACAGCCCCCCAGTACAGCCCGGTACCTCCCAGTACAGCCCCCCAGCAGCCCCAGTCCCACCTGGTACATCCCAGTACATCCCAGTACAGCCCCCCAGTACAGCCCCCCCAGTACAGCCCCAGTCCCACCCGGTACCTCCCAGTACATCCCCCCAGCAGCCCCACTCCCACCCGGTACATCCCAGTACAGCCCCCCAGTACATCCCCCAGCAGCCCCAGTCCCACCCGGTACCTCCCAGTACAGCCCCCCAGTACATCCCCCCAGCAGCCCCAGTCCCACCCGGTACCTCCCAGCACAGCCCCCCAGTACATCCCCCCAGCAGCCCCAGTCCCACCCGGTACCTCCCAGCACAGCCCCCCAGTACATCCCCCCAGCAGCCCCAGTCCCACCCGGTACATCCCGGTACATCCCAGTACATCCCCCCAGCAGCCCCAGTCCCACCCGGTACATCCCGGTACATCCCAGTACATCCCCCAGCAGCCCCAGTCCCACCCGGTACATCCCAGTACATCCCAGTACATCCCCCAGCAGCCCCAGTCCCACCCGGTACCTCCCAGCACAGCCAGTCCCGCCGTTTGCTTTCACTTTCTCGGCCACGCCCCTTCGCCTGGTCCCGCCCCCTCCAGCTCCACCTGCCCCAGCCCCGCCCCTCCTCGCGATTGGCTCTGCCGCCGCCCGCCCGCCAATGGCCGCCCGATCCATGCATGACGTCACCAAGCGCCGGGCAGATCCCGGCTCCGCAGGTTGGAAGCGAAAGCGCCGGAGGCAGCGTGGGGGGGCGGGGACAGGGGACCCCCGGGACCCTCTGGGGACCCCGCCACCCCGGGGACCCTCGGGCCGGGACCCCCCGTGGGGCAGCCCAGCCCTCAGCCCCCCGGACCCCTCCTCAGGGTCCGAGACCCCCCCGACCCCTCCGCTTTGCCTGTGTCCCCCCAAACCGGGCTCAGCCCTGGGACCCCACAGCCCCAGAACCCCCCGGGACCCCCGTGTCCCGCACGTCCCGGGGGGGACCCAGGCGTCCGGCGCCCCACAGCTCCCCCGGGCTTGTCTGGCAGCCGGTGTCGCGTGTTCCGTGCGGGACGCGTGTTGGGAGTTGTAACCTGCAAGGAGCTCAGCCAGCGGCGAAAGGATGAGGGATCACGGGGGGAAATCTGGGACAAGGCGGTGGGAGCCTCCCGAGTGTCCAGAGACCCCACGGGGACCGTCCGCTGGGCTCAAGGGCTCCAGGGAGCAGAGGAGCCGCTCTGCTTGCTGTCTGCTTTGCGAGCACTGACCCCTGGTGCCGAGAATTGTCAGTGGAGATCCGTGGGGAGCAGATCTGAACCTGCAGCCCGTGAGGTCCGTGGGGAGCAGATCTGAACCTGCAGCCCGTGAGGTCCGTGGGGAGCAGATCTGAACCTGCAGCCCGGGAGGTCCGTGGGGAGCAGATCTGAACCTGCAGCCCATGAGGTCCATGGGGAGCAGATCTGAACCTGCAGCCCATGGGGTCCGTGGGGAGCAGATCTGAACCTGCAGCCCGTGAGGTCCGTGGGGAGCAGATCTGAACCTGCAGCCCGTGAGGTCCATGGGGAGCAGATCTGAACCTGCAGCCCGTGAGGTCCGTGGGGAGCAGATCTGAACCTGCAGCCCGGGAGGTCCGTGGGGAGCAGATCTGAACCTGCAGCCCGTGAGGTCCGTGGGGAGCAGATCTGAACCTGCAGTTCAGGGAGGTCCATGGGGAGCAGATCTGAACCTGCAGCCCGTGAGGTCCATGGGGAGCAGATCTGAACCTGCAGCCCATGAGGTCCATGGGGAGCAGATCTGAACCTGCAGCCCGGGAGGTCCATGGGGAGCAGATCTGAACCTGCAGCCCATGAGGTCCATGGGGAGCAGATCTGAACCTGCAGCCCGTGAGGTCCATGGGGAGCAGATCTGAACCTGCAGCCCATGGGGTCCGTGGGGAGCAGATCTGAACCTGCAGCCCGGGAGGTCCATGGGGAGCAGATCTGAACCTGCAGTTCAGGGAGGTCCATGGGGAGCAGATCTGAACCTGCAGCCCGGGAGGTCCATGGGGAGCAGATCTGAACCTGCAGCCCATGAGGTCCATGGGGAGCAGATCTGAACCTGCAGCCCGGGAGGTCCGTGGGGAGCAGATCTGAACCTGCAGCCCGTGAGGTCCGTGGGGAGCAGATCTGAACCTGCAGTTCAGGGAGGTCCATGGGGAGCAGATCTGAACCTGCAGCCCGTGAGGTCCGTGGGGAGCAGATCTGAACCTGCAGCCCGGGAGGTCCGTGGGGAGCAGATCTGAACCTGCAGCCCGTGAGGTCCGTGGGGAGCAGATCTGAACCTGCAGTTCAGGGAGGTCCATGGGGAGCAGATCTGAACCTGCAGCCCGTGAGGTCCATGGGGAGCAGATCTGAACCTGCAGCCCATGAGGTCCATGGGGAGCAGATCTGAACCTGCAGCCCGGGAGGTCCATGGGGAGCAGATCTGAACCTGCAGCCCATGAGGTCCATGGGGAGCAGATCTGAACCTGCAGCCCGTGAGGTCCATGGGGAGCAGATCTGAACCTGCAGCCCATGGGGTCCGTGGGGAGCAGATCTGAACCTGCAGCCCGGGAGGTCCATGGGGAGCAGATCTGAACCTGCAGTTCAGGGAGGTCCATGGGGAGCAGATCTGAACCTGCAGCCCGTGAGGTCCGTGGGGAGCAGATCTGAACCTGCAGCCCATGGGGTCCGTGGGGAGCAGATCTGAACCTGTAGCCCAGGGAGGTCCATGGTGAAGTTAAACCTGGGAAGAAGGGAAGGGTGGGAAGGGGTTTCAAGATTTGGTTTTATTTCTTCCTATCCTAATCTGATTTGATTGGGGGGGCAGAGGGACGTGATAGGGACACGGCTGGGGGAGATGGGGACACGATGGGGAGTCCTGCTGTCCCCTGGGTCCCTGGTCCTTGTGTCCCCTTGGTCTCCATGTCCCCAGGGTTCCCATCCCCACATTCCCTGGGTCTCAACTCCCCATGTCCTCTTGATTCTTGGGCCCCATGTCCCCTGTGACACCAGGGGATGGGGACACTGGGGGCAGGGATGGGGACAGTGGGAGCTGTGGCAAGGGTTTGTACCTGGGGGTGTGTTGGGGGGCCCCGGAGCTGGGAGGGAGGGGGAGAGGGGTTGGGGAAGGGCGGGAGATGGGAGTTGGGGGTCCCACCTGGGGCACCAGATGACGGTGGGGACAAGATGGGGACAGTGGGGACAGGATAGGGGGGCGGGATGGGATGGAGCTGTGGGGCTGGGGGGACCTGGGGTGTCCGTGGGGCCATTGGCCACCTGAGTGGGGGGCGTGGGGGACCCCGAGTGACGCAGGTCCTGGGTGTCCCAGGGGATCCTGGGGTGGGGGGGTGTGCTTGTCTTGTGACCCCCCCCTCGTGTCTCGTGCATCTGCCTCCTCCCCCCACCCGGACGCCTGGGTTCCCTCCCTCCCCCCCCATTACCTCACGCTGTTGATGGAGACGAGAAAATTCCTTGGCAGGAGCTGCCATGGGGCTGGGCCAGGGTGGGCCCCCCCTGCAGCCTCTGCCCCACACATCACCCCAGCCCCACGGCAACCCCCAGCCCCGCATCTGCCCCATCTTCACCCCCCAGCCCCACATATGCCCCATGCCCTCTGCCCCCAGCCCCACATGTGTGGGACCCACCCAGCCCCCGGGCAATGACCAAACCACCAGCCCTGGCCAAGGAACCCAGGCGTCCGGGCCCCCCCCCCGCCCTGCCCCACACCCAGGGGACCCTGGTGTCCGGGCCCCCACCCCCTCCTGACCCCGCCAGGCCTCGTGGCGAATGCACGTGCCCTCCTCCCCCCCGCCCCCCCGCACTGTCCTTAGGGGACCCAGGCATCCGGGATCTCCACCCCCCCCCTCCCTCCGCACCCCACTGTCCATGGGGGACCCAGGCATCCGGGATCCTCCCTGCTCCACATCCCCCCCCCAAACACCTTCTAGGGGTCTGGCTGACCCCTGACCCCCCCCATAGTGGACCCAGGCGTCCGGCCAAGTCTCCCCCCCACCCCCGTGTCCTGCAGCAAAAACAACAGCGGGGGGGGCGGGGGGGCCGGGCTGAGTCACGGCCCCACCCGGGACTTGGCCCCACGACTGGGATCCGCAGCCCCAGTGTGCTTACTGGGAGCACTGGGGCAGGTGGCACTGCGGTTACTGGTGTCACTGGGAGCACTGGTGCAGGCTGTGCTGCATTACTGGTGTTACTGGGAGCACTGGGGCAGGTGGCACTGCGGTTACTGGTGTCACTGGGAGCACTGGTGCAGGCTATGTGGCTTACTGATGTTACTGGGAGCACTGGGGCAAGTGGCACTGCGGTTACTGGTGTCACTGGGAGCACTGGTGCAGGCTGTGCTGCCTTACTGATGTTACTGGGAGCTGTGGGGCAGGTGGCACTGCGGTTACTGGTGTCACTGGGAGCACTGGTGCAGGCTGTGCTGCCTTACTGATGTTACTGGGAGCACTGGGGCAGGTGGCACTGCGGTTACTGGTGTCACTGGGAGCACTGGTGCAGGCTGTGCTGCATTACTGGTGTTACTGGGAGCTGTGGGGCAGGTGGCACTGCGGTTACTGGTGTCACTGGGAGCACTGGTGCAGGCTGTGTGGCTTACTGATGTTACTGGGAGCACTGGGGCAGGTGGCACTGCGGTTACTGGTGTCACTGGGAGCACTGGTGCAGGCTGTGCTGCCTTACTGATGTTACTGGGAGCTGTGGGGCAGGTGGCACTGCGGTTACTGGTGTCACTGGGAGCACTGGTGCAGGCTGTGCTGCCTTACTGATGTTACTGGGAGCACTGGGGCAGGTGGCACTGCGGTTACTGGTGTCACTGGGAGCACTGGTGCAGGCTGTGCTGCATTACTGGTGTTACTGGGAGCTGTGGGGCAGGTGGCACTGCGGTTACTGGTGTCACTGGGAGCACTGGTGCAGGCTGTGTGGCTTACTGATGTTACTGGGAGCACTGGGGCAGGTGGCACTGCGGTTACTGGTGTCACTGGGAGCTGTGGGGCGGGCTGTGCTGCATTACTGATGTTACTGGTGTTACTGGGAGCGGCCCCCCCGCTCTGGCAGCTGGACCCCACATCTGGCTGCCCTCGCCCAGATGTTTGGTTACTGCGGCAACTGCAACCATAAACACACGGGGGGGGGCCTGCCCGGCTGCCTGGGTCCCCTCCCGGACGCCTGGGTTCCCTTTGCGGGGGGGGGAGGACTTCAGGGACCCGGACACCTGGGTCCCCTGTGCGGGGGGGGGCTGTGGGGCAGGATTTGGGGGGCCCGGGCACCTGGGGGCCCCGAAGCTGGTGGGGCAGCAGCTGTGGGGCAGCAGCTGTGGGGCAGGTGCGTGGGATGTGGCTCCGCCCCCGGCCACGCCCCCCGACCCCACCCCATCCCGCAGCTGAGCCGCAGGAACCGAGCGCGGACGGGAGGTACTGGGTTACTGGGACTTACTGGGCTTACTGGTGTCGCTGGAGTTATGGGAGTTACTGGCGTCGCTGGTGCTGGAAGTGACTGGGATTGCTGGAGTCGCTGGTGTTACTGGAGGTGACCGGAGTTGGTGTTGCTGGTGTTACTGGGGTTACTGGGGAGCGGCTGGAGTCACAGGTGTTGCTGGAGTTGCTGGTGTTACTGGAGACTGGGCATTACTGGAGTTACTGGTGCTGCTGGGGTTACTGGTGTGAACTAGTGCAGTTGCTGCTATTACTGGTGTTACTGGAGACTGGGCATTACTGGAGTTACTGGTGCTGCTGGGGTTACTGGTGTGAACTAGTGGAGTTGCTGCTATTACTGGTGTTACTGGAGACTGGGCATTACTGGAGTTACTGGTGCTGCTGGGGTTGCTGCTGTTATGGGGGTTACTGGTGTGAACTAGTGGAGTTGCTGCTATTACTGGTGTTACTGGAGACTGCATGTTACTGGAGCTACTGGGATTACTGGTGTGGACTAGTGCAGTTGCTGCTATTACTGGTGTTACTGGAGACTGCATGTAACTGGAGTTACTGGGGTTACTGGTGTGGACTAGTGGAGTTGCTGCTATTACTGGTGTTACTGGAGACTGGGCGTTACTGGAGTTACTGATGTCGCTGGAATTTTTGGGCACTGGGGTTATGGGTGTTGCTGGAGAGTGGGGTTACTGGGGGTTAGTGGGAGATTACTGGTGTTACTGGGGGTTACTGATGTTAATGGGGACTGGGAGGATGAAGCTTCTGCAGTTAGTGAGAACTGGGGGGTTAGTGGGAGGTTACTGGGGGTTACTGGTGTTACTGGGAGTGCTGGTGTTACTGGGGGCTTACTGGGGGGTTACTGGTGTTACTGGGAGTGCTGGCGCAGGGCCATACAAGGGTGCTGGGGGTCACGGTGTCCCTGTGTCCCCAGGGGTGTCCGTGATTCTCAGTCCGTGTTCCCACCGATGTCCCCTGTGGGTGTCCCTGTGCCCCCTGGGTGTCCCCACAGGTGTCCCTGTGTCCCTTGCGTTCCCCGTTTCCCTCCCACCATGTCCATGTGTCCCCCGGGTGTCTCCTGTGGGTGTCTGTGTGTCCCCTGCATGTCCACGAGTCCCTTGTGCTGTCCCTGTGTCCCCTGGGTGTCCCCGAGGGTGTCTGTAAGTCCCCCGCGGGTGTCCCTGTGTCCCTTTCGTGTCCCAGGGGATGTCCCCAGGTGTCCCCACGGCTGCCACGTGTCCCCTTCCCGCAGGACCATGACCCCGGGGCTGCCGCTGCTGCTGCTGGCACTGGCGCTGCGGGGGGGGGCGGGGATGTCCCCCGGGTCCCCCCCGGGCCCCCCTTGCGGGGCAGCGGCGCTCGTGGCCATCCTGGGGCGTCTGCGGGAGCTGGAGGGACAAGTGCGTGCGCTGCAGGGACAGTGCGGGGACAACCGGGGACCTCAGGCTGGCACCGGTATGTGGGGGACATGGGGGGATATGGGAGGGTCATGGGGATATGAGGGGACATGGGGATGTGGGGACATGGGACATGTGAGGGGACATGGGGGGATAAGGGGACATGGGGACAAGGGGGGAAGTGGGGATGAGGGGACGTGGGGACATGGGGGGGCTCATGGGTATATGTGGGATGTGGGGACATGGGACATGTGAGGGGACATGGGGGGGACACAGGGATGGGTGGGTCATGGGTGTGTGTGGGATGTGGGGACACGGGACATGCGAGGGGACATGGGGGACACACAGGGATGGGTGGGTCATGGGTGTGTGTGGGGTGTGGGGACACGGGACATGTGAGGGGACATGGGGGGGACACAGGGATGGGTGGGTCATGGGGACACAGGGGATGTTGGAGGACGTGGGGACATGGGGCATGTGTGGGGGGATGCGGAGGGGACACGGGGGGTGACATGCAGGGGGCCGGGTGGGGGACCACGTGACCTCGTCACCCCCTCCTGTCCCCACAGGACACACGCTGGCGCGGGAGCTCTGTGACCCCCCGACCGGGGAGGGCTGCGGCTGCCCCCCCGCGTCCCGCTCCGTGTCCCCCTCCGTGTCCCCCCCGTGTCCCCTGGGCTGCAGTGACCAGGGTCGCTGCCGGGGGGGTCGCTGCCGCTGCTTCCCCGGCTTCACCGGCCCCACGTGCGCCACCCCCGCCTGTCCCCCTGGCACCGGGGGGCCCCACTGCACCCTCGGTGTGTCCCCAGGTGTCCCCGAGGCTTCCCAAGTGTCCCCAGGGTCCCCAGTGCTCCCCGAGCGTCTCCACCCCAGTGTTCCCAGTGCCCTCCCTCCTGTCCCCACAAGCCACGGTGAACCCTGATGCTACCTGGGTATTACCCCCAGTGTCCCCTGGTGTCCCCCAGTGCTCGCCCAGTCCTCCCAGTGTCCCCCGGTGTCCCCCAGTGTCCCCCGGTGTCCCCCAGTGCCCTGGCCCTGAGTGTGCCTGTGGTGTCCCTGTCCTGTGGGTGCCATACCCTGGTGTCCCCATGGCTTGGGTGACCTTGTTCCTTCGGTGTCCCCTACATGTCCCTGTGGTGTCCCCAGCCAGTGGGTGCCCTGTCCTGTGGGGTCCTCCTGGTGCCCCAGTCCCAGGGTGTCCCCATCCCATTGGTGCCCCACTCTGTGCTGTCCCCAGGGTGTCCCCATCCCTTGGATCACCAGGGTGTCCCCATCCCAGCTTGTCCCTGTCCCAGGGTGTCCCCAGGGTGTCCCCATCCCTTGGATCACCAGGGTGTCCCCATCCCAGCTTGTCCCTGTCCCAGGGTGTCCCCAGGGTGTCCCCATCCCTTGGATCACCAGGGTGTCCCCATCCCAGCTTGTCCCTGTTCCAGGGTGTCCCCAGGGTGTCCCCATCCCTTGGATCACCAGGGTGTCCCCATCCCAGCTTGTCCCTGTCCCAGGGTGTCCCCAGGGTGTCCCCATCCCTTGGATCACCAGGGTGTCCCCATCCCAGCTTGTCCCTGTCCCAGGGTGTCCCCAGGGTGTCCCCATCCCTTGGATCACCAGGGTGTCCCCATCCCAGCTTGTCCCTGTCCCAGGGTGTCCCCAGGGTGTCCCCAACCCTTGGATCACCAGGGTGTCCCCATCCCAGCTTGTCCCTGTCCCAGGGTGTCCCCATCCCTTGGATCACCAGGGTGTCCCCATCCCAGCTTGTCCCTGTCCCAGGGTGTCCCCAGGGTGTCCCCATCCCAAGGGTCCCCCGTTCTGTGGTGCCCCAGGGTGTCCCCGCGGTGGCACCCACTGATGGAGCTGTGTCCCCACAGAGATCCCTGCGGTGACACCGCGCTTGGCCACCCGCAACCAGACGTCCTTCCGTGTCACCTGGCCCCGTCCAGCCGTGCCAGTGGACGGCTACCACGTGTCCCTCATCCCCCTGGTGAGCTGGGGATGGGGACAGGGGTGGTGACACCGCACTGGCCCGGTGTGGTGGCCGCAATGTGGCCATCATCCCCAGGATGAAGTGACATCTGTGGCCACCTGCTGCAGCCCTGCTTGGGGACACCATAACATGTCCCTACGGTGTCCCCAGCATGTCCCCTGCTGTCCCCAGAGCAAGCCAGTGGTTGAAGCCGCTGCTGCCTGACTCAGGGATGGGGACATCTCCCCAGTGTGTCCCTTGTCCCCAGGATGAGCTGTGGTGGTGTCACCCATCTGCTGCCTGGCTTAGGGATGGTTCTCCCCAGTGTCCCCAACGTGTCCCTTGTCCCCAGCATGAGCCACTTTCCTTGCAGCCCTGCTGGGGAACAAGGACATGTCCCCTCCCCGGTGTCCCCAGCATGTCCCCAATGTGTCCCCCTAGCCCCAGGACAAGCGTCCAGGGCGAGGACGTGTCCTCACCGCATTGTCCCCAGTGTGCTCCTCCTTTGCTGTCCTCAATGTGTCCCCATCGTGTCCCCAACACGTCCCCCAGCCCTGGAGAGCTCTTGGCTGTGGCCACCTGCCTGATCCAGGGCCAGGTCCCACCGTGGTGTCCCCAGCATGTCCCTTGTCCCCAGGATGAGCCGGCAGCAATGACTACCCACGAGCTGCCCGGCTCCGCCGTCACCTTCGAGGTGACAGGGCTGTCACCTGGCCATGCCTTCGAGCTCTTCATCCAGCCCCAGCGGGAGAAGCACCTCGGGGCACCCGGGACCCTGCGCGTCCGCACCCGTACGTGTCACCCGCCTGGCGTGGGGACCACGAGGGGACAACATGGGGACGGGGACAACATGGGGATGGCAACGAGTGTGGGCATGGGGACAGGGATGGGGACAACGTGGGGATGGTGGTGGGTGTGGGCATGGGGACAGCTGTGGGGAGGGTGGCGGCATGGTCATGGGTGTGGGGACAGCGATGGGGACAGCATGGACATCAGGGGTCTGTGTGTCCCCTTGGGCCCGTCTATCCTCATTTGTCCCTGTGGTCCATGTGTCCCCATGGGCTTGTCTGTCCCCAGGGGTCTGTATGTCCCCTGGGTTTGCATGTCCCCACATCTCCTGGTCCTTCCCTATGTGTCCCTCCATTGCCCGGGTCTGAATGTCCCCAGTCTGTCCCTGTCTGTCTCTCTGTCCTAGTCTGTCTCCATGAAGCCAGGTGTCCATGGTCTGTCCCTAGGGGTGTCCCCAGTCTGTCCCAGTGCATACATCTGTCTCCGTCCCTTCCTGTGTCCCTCCTTCCCTGTGTCCCCGCACGGGGCTCTGGCAGATGGGGACGTCTGGGGACCCGTGGATGACACGGGTCCCCTTTGCTCTCGCAGTGCTTGCCCAGACACCACCTGCCCACAGGGGGACCCCAGGGTCCCCTCAGGGTCCTCTGGGCTCCCCGGCGCCACCAGTGGCCCCAGCGTCGCCGCCAACCCGAGGGTCTCCAGCATCCCCAAGATCCCCAGGGTCACCAGGGTCCCTGGGATCACCGGCTTCACCAGCATCGCCGGATCTGTCCTTGGGGTCACCAGGGTCCTTAGGTTCACCAGGGTCCCCGGCATCTCCAAGGTTTCCAGGATCCCCAGCATCTCGAGGGTCTCCAGGGTCCCCAGCGTCCCCAAAGTCCCCAGAGGCACCAGCATCCCCAGTGTCCCCAAGGTCACCTGCATCTCCAGGGTCCCCAGCACCACCGCAGTCCCCTGTATCACCTCCATCCCCATGGTCTCCGGCGTCACCAGCAGCCCCACTGTCCCCAGTGCTCCCAGGTGGCCCATCCCTGCACGACCTGGTGGCCAAACTGTCCTCCTACAACGGCTCCTTGCTGCAGCGCCTGGAGAGCCACCTAAGGGCCACCAACTTCCCCCTCCGGGGCAACCAAACAGTGCCAGCGGTGGCCCGCGCCATCCTCTCCTACCTCCTGCGCCGCAGCCCGGCCCTGCTGCGTCACCAGCTCCCCCGCCAGAGCCCCCACCCCAAGCCCCAGCTGGTGCCGGGGGCCGCTGGGGAGGCTCTGGTGGAGCTGGATGGGCTGCGGAGCCACGTGGAGACTGTGGTGATTCGGTACCGGCTCCTGGATGAGCCAGCGGGGGCCGAGGGGGAGCTCCAGGTGCCGGGGGACACGGCGGTGGTTCGGTTGCCGGGGCTGGTGCCGGGGGCCAGGTACCGGGTGGAGGTGCACGGCGTGGTGCGGGGACACGTCTCCAAGTCCTACACGTTCCTGGTGACGGCAGGTGGGTGATGGGGACAGAGACAGGGACACAGTTGTGTGGGGACGGCCCATAACTGCTCTTCTGGGTGCAGGGGCAGGTGGCACCGAGGAGCCCCCGCTGGGCTGGGAGCACATGTACGAGCTGGAGCTGACAGAGCCCCAAGGTGCCGTCGCCAAAACAGGTACCATCAGGTGGCCCATGGCAGCACCGGGAGGGAGATGGGTGTTCGGGGTCATCTGGTCTTGGTAGACAAGTTGGGGATGGATTTTTGGGTGGGTGGTTGGATGGATGGATGGTGGTTTGATTGATGGAAGGTTGGGTAGATGGGTGGGTGGGTGGAAGGATGGGTGGATGCTTGGATGTGTAGATGGAATGTTGGATGGATGGAAGAAGGAAGGATGATGGTTTGATTGAAGGTTTGATAGACAGGTGGGTAGAAAGGTGGATGGAGGGATGGTTGGCTGGGTGCAAAGATAGGTGATTGAATGGATGTGTGAATGGATGGAAGGATGGATGGATGATGGTTTGATTGATGAAAGGTTGGATAGACAGGTGGATGGACGGAACAGGCAGAAGGACACACGGGTGGGTGGATCTTCATCTCCTGCTCTGTGCTGTCTCCATCGCAGTGCCGGCCCCACCGTCAGAGGAACCACCATCCCGGCCCCGCCTGGGCGAGCTTGTGGTTTCCCGTGTCACCCCGAGCTCCGTAGAGCTGGAGTGGAGCGTCCCTGAGGGCACCTTTGACTCCTTCACGGTGCAGTACAGGGATGCACAAGGACAACCTCAGGCACTGGCAGTTGATGGTGGGTCCCGCACGGTGACCGTGCCTGGGTTGTCACCATCCCGCCGCTACAAGTTCAACCTGTATGGGGTGTGGGGTCGGAAGAGGGTCGGTCTTGTCTCCACTGATGCCGTCACAGGTGAGGATGACACTGGGCCCCGTCTGTGTCCCCTGCGGGTGTTGGGCTTGGAGCACATCAGGAGCTTTGGGGGGTTCTTTGACCCTGAGGGATGTGGGAGGACCATCTGGCCCTTGATTCGGTGCTGGGGTTGGGTCAGAGGGGTGGAGGGTTGTTGATGTGGAAGGGTGGGTGATTGGCCGAGAGTGTGGATGGCTGATCGGATGGTGGGGAGGTGGATGAACTGGGACTGGATGGGTGGATGGATCATGGATGGATAGATGCGTGGATGAATTGCTGGGATTGGATAGATCATGGATGAAGGGGATTTTTGGATGGGCGACTTGAAAAATGTTTGGGTGGTCTGATTGCTTGATGGTTGGTTTCATGGCTGAACAGATGAGTGGATGGAAGTGTGAGTGGTCAGATGGACAGTCAGACTGTTTAACAACCAGGCAGGTGGACGGTTCTGTGCTTGGAACATTTGCTTCATGGATCCATGAACTGATGTGAGGGAGATGGGTCATGGAGAGGAAGTGGATGGAAGGAAGTGTGGGTGGGTGGGAAGACACATGGATGGACAGATGGATGGAAGGACAGAGTTCTGTCTGACTGGTAGGATGAACTGCCATACAAAGAGATGGCTGGATGGATGGCTGGGTGCGTGGACAAAGAGCTGCAGGAATGAGAAATGGATGGAAACGAGATGGTTGGGTGAGTGGAGTGATGGCTGAGGGATTAGATGGGTATAGCAGGGGGTGGAATGACGGATGGATGGATGGAGAAACGTCTGTCCCCAGTGTGTCCTGCATTGTGCTGTCCTTGTTGCAGCTCTGGCCCTGCGAAAGGAGGAACCACCATCCCCACCGCAACTGGGCGAGCTCATAGTCACCCATGTTGCCCCTGACTCGGTGCAGCTGCAGTGGAGCGTCCCCGAGGGCACCTTTGACTCCTTCACGCTGCAGTACAGGGATGCGCAAGGGCAGCCGCAGGTGCTGCCCGTGGACGGGGGCTCCCGCACGGTGACCGTGCCGGGGCTGTCACCGTCCCGCCGCTACAAGTTCAACCTGTACGGGATGTGGGGTCGCAAGCGTCTGGGTCCCGTCTCCACCGATGCTGTCACAGGTGAGGTCCTGTGGGCACCCTGTGGACCGTTTCAGAGATGATGTTTGGTTTGGGTGGAGGAAGAGCTTGGACAGGACCTGTCCTGGTCCCTTGGGTCTGGTGGGAACCGGGAACATCTCTTGGGGGTGAACAAGGGTGTGGATGCTGGGATGGGTGTGTGCAATGTTGGAGGGTTGTGTTGGACAGACAAGCGGATGGATGCATGGATGGACAGATGGATGCATGGATGGACAGATGGATGCATGGATGGAGAGTTGATAACTGGTTGCATGAAGGATGTGGACAGACCTGGCAGGATGAATGTTTGGTATCTGGCTGGAAGGGTTCATCCATTGTGTCCTCTCCATTGCAGCTGCAGCCGAACCAGAGGAGGCACCACCATCCCCTCCCAGCCTGGGCGAGCTCACGGCCTCCCACATCAGCCCCGACTCCGTGCAGCTGCAGTGGAGCGTCCCCGAGGGCACCTTTGACTCCTTCACGCTGCAGTACAGGGATGCGCAAGGGCAGCCGCAGGTGCTGCCCGTGGACGGGGGCTCCCGCACGGTGACCGTGCCGGGGCTGTCACCGTCCCGCCGCTACAAGTTCAACCTGTACGGATTGTGGGGTCGCAAGCGTCTGGGTCCCGTCTCCACCGATGCTGTCACAGGTGAGGTCCTGTGGGCACCCAGTGGACCCTTTTGGAGATGATGTTTGGTTTGGGTGGAGGAAGAGCTTGGACAGGACCTGTCCTGGTCCCTTGGGTCTGCTGGGAACCGGGAACATCCCTTGGGTGTGAACAAGGTTGTGGATGATGGGACGGCTGGGTGGAACATTGGAGAGTTGGGTTGGACGGAGAAGTGGATGGAGGGATGGATGCATGGATGGATGGATGGACAGATGGATACATGGATGGATGGACAGAGGATAACTGGTTGCATGAAGGATGTGGACAGACGTGGCAGGATGAATGTTTGGTATCTGGATGGATGGGTTGATCCATTGTGTCCTCTCCATTGCAGCTGCAGCTGAACCAGAGGAGGCACCACCATCCCCTCCCAGCCTGGGCGAGCTCACGGCCTCCCACATCAGCCCCGACTCCGTGCAGCTGCAGTGGAGCGTCCCCGAGGGCACCTTTGACTCCTTCACGCTGCAGTACAGGGATGCGCAAGGGCAGCCGCAGGTGCTGCCCGTGGACGGGGGCTCCTGCACGGTGACCGTGCCGGGTCTGTCACCGTCCCGCCGCTACAAGTTCAACCTGTACGGGATGTGGGGTCGGAAACGTCTGGGTCCCGTCTCCACCGATGCTGTCACAGGTGAGGTCCTGTGGGCACCCTGTGGACCGTTTCAGAGATGATGGTTGGTTTGGGTGGAGGAAGAGCTTGGACAGGACCTGTCCTGGTCCCTTGGGTCTGGTGGGATCTGGCAACATCTCTTGGGTGTGAACAAGGGTGTGGATGCTGGGATGGGTGTGTGCAACAGTGGAGGGTTGGCTTGAACAGACAAGCGGATGCGTGGATGGATGGATGCGTGGATGGATGGATGCGTGGATGGATGGATGCGTGGGCAGATGATAACTGGTTGCATGAAGGATGTGGACAGACCTGGAAGGATGAACATTTGATAACTGGATTGATGGCTGGATCGGTTGATCCATTGTGTCCTCTCCATTGCAGCTGCAGCTGAACCAGAGCAGGAACCACCATCCCCTCCCAGCCTGGGCGAGCTCACGGCCTCCCACATCAGCCCCGACTCCGTGCAGCTGCAGTGGAGCGTCCCCGAGGGCACCTTTGACTCCTTCACGCTGCAGTACAGGGATGCGCAAGGGCAGCCGCAGGTGCTGCCCGTGGACGGGGGCTCCCGCACGGTGACCGTGCCGGGGCTGTCACCGTCCCGCCGCTACAAGTTCAACCTGTACGGGATGTGGGGTCAGGAGCGTCTGGGTCCCGTCTCCACCGATGCTGTCACAGGTGAGGTCCTGTGGGCACTTTTTGGATAATTCGGGAGATGACCTTTGGTTTGGGTGGAGGAAGAGCTTGGACAGGACCTGTCCTGGTCTTTGGGTCTGCTGGGAACCGAAACATCTCTTGGGTGTCAACAAGGGTTTGGATGTTGGGATGGGTGGGTGGAACACTGGAGGGTTGGCTTGGACACACAAGTGGATGGAGGCATGGATGCATGGACAGATGATAACTGGTTGCAAGAAGCATGTAGAGAGCCCTGGAAGCATGAATGTTTGGTGTCTGGCTGGAAGGGTTCATCCATTGTGTCCTCTCCATTGCAGCTGCAGCCGAACCAGAGGAGGCACCACCATCCCCTCCCAGCCTGGGCGAGCTCACGGCCTCCCACATCAGCCCCGACTCCGTGCAGCTGCAGTGGAGCGTCCCCGAGGGCACCTTTGACTCCTTCACGCTGCAGTACAGGGATGCGCAAGGGCAGCCGCAGGTGCTGCCCATGGACGGGGGCTCCCGCACGGTGACCGTGCCGGGGCTGTCACCGTCCCGCCGCTACAAGTTCAACCTGTACGGGATGTGGGGTCGGAAACGTGTGGGTCCCGTCTCCACGGATGCTGTCACAGGTGAGGTCCTGTGGGCACCCTGTGGACCATTTTGGAAATGACGTTGGCTTTGGGGTGGAGGAAGAGCTTGGACAGGACCTGTCCTGGTCCTTGGGTCTGGTGGGATCTGGCAACATCTCTTGGGGGTGAACAAGGGTGTGGATGCTGGGATGGGTGTGTGCAATGTTGGAGGGTTGGGTTGGACGGAGAAGTGGATGAATGCATGTATGGACAGATGGATGCATGGATGGATGGATGGACAGAGGATAACTGGTTGCATGAAGGATGCAGAGAGACCTGGCAGGATGAATGTTTGGTGTCTGGCTGGATGGGTTGATCCATTGTCCCCTCTCCATTGCAGCTGCAGCCGAACCAGAGGAGACACCACCATCCCCTCCCAGCCTGGGCGAGCTCACGGCCTCCCACATCAGCCCCGACTCGGTGCAGCTGCAGTGGAGCGTCCCCGAGGGCACCTTTGACTCCTTCACGCTGCAGTACAGGGATGCGCAAGGGCAGCCGCAGGTGCTGCCCGTGGACGGGGGCTCCCGCACGGTGACCGTGCCGGGGCTGTCACCGTCCCGCCGCTACAAGTTCAACCTGTATGGGATGTGGGGTCGCAAGCGTCTGGGTCCCGTCTCCACAGATGCTGTCACAGGTGAGGTCCTGTGTGAGGTCCTGTGGGCATCCTGTGGACTATTTCGGAGATGGCATTTGGTTTGGGTGGAGGAAGAGCTTGGACAGGACCTGTCCTGGTCCCTTGGGTCTGGTGGGATCTGGCAACATCTCTTGGGGGTGAACAAGGGTGTGGATGCTGGGATGGGTGTGTGCAACATTGGAGGGTTGGCTTGAACCGACAAGTGGATGGATGGAAGGATGGATGGAAGGATGGATGGACAGACGATAACTGGTTGCATGAACAATGTAGAGAGACATGGAGGGATTAATGTTTGATATTTGGATGGATGGGTTGATCCATTGTGTCCTCTCCATTGCAGCTGCAGCCGAACCAGAGGAGGCACCACCATCCCCGCCCCAGCTGGGCGAGCTCACGGCCTCCCACATCAGCCCCGACTCCGTGCAGCTGCAGTGGAGCGTCCCCGAGGGCACCTTTGACTCCTTCACGCTGCAGTACAGGGATGCGCAAGGGCAGCCGCAGGTGCTGCCCGTGGACGGGGGCTCCCGCATGGTGACCGTGCCGGGGCTGTCACCGTCCCGCCGCTACAAGTTCAACCTGTATGGGATGTGGGGTCGCAAGCGTCTGGGTCCCGTCTCCACCGATGCTGTCACAGGTGAGATCCTGTGGGCACCCTGTGGACCCTTTTGGAGATGATGTTTGGTTTGCATGGAGGAAGAGCTTGGACAGGACCTGTCCTGGTCCTTGGGTCTGGTGGGAACTGGGAACATCTCTTGGGGGTGAAGAAGAGTTTGGATGCTGGGATGGGTGTGTGCAACACTAGAGGGTTGGCTTGAACAGACAAGCGGATGCATGGATGGATGGACAGATGGATGCATGGATGGAGAGTTGATAACTGGTTGCATGTAGGATGCAGAGAGACCTGGCAGGATGAATGTTTGGTATCTGGATGGATGGGTTGATCCATTGTGTCCTCTCCATTGCAGCTGCAGCCGAACCAGAGCAGGAACCACCATCCCCTCCCAGCCTGGGCGAGCTCACGGCCTCCCACATCAGCCCCGACTCCGTGCAGCTGCAGTGGAGCGTCCCCGAGGGCACCTTTGACTCCTTCACGCTGCAGTACAGGGATGCGCAAGGGCAGCCGCAGGTGCTGCCCGTGGACGGGGGCTCCCGCACGGTGACCGTGCCGGGGCTGTCACCGTCCCGCCGCTACAAGTTCAACCTGTATGGGATGTGGGGTCGGAAACGTCTGGGTCCCGTCTCCACGGATGCTGTCACAGGTGAGGTCCTGTGGGCACCCTGTGGACCGTTTCAGAGATGATGGTTGGTTTGCATGGAGGAAGAGCTTGGACAGGACCTGTCCTGGTCCCTTGGGTCTGGTGGGATCTGGCAACATCTCTTGGGTGTGAACAAGGGTGTGGATGCTGGGATGGGTGTGTGCAACACTGGAGGGTTGGCTTGAACAGACAAGCGGATGCGTGGATGGATGGATGCGTGGATGGATGGATGCGTGGATGGATGGATGCGTGGGCAGATGATAACTGGTTGCATGAAGGATGTGGACAGAACTGGAAGGATGAACGTTTGATAACTGGATTGATGGCTGGATCGGTTGATCCATTGTGTCCTCTCCATTGCAGCTGCAGCTGAACCAGAGCAGGAACCACCATCCCCGCCCCAGCTGGGCGAGCTCACGGCCTCCCACATCAGCCCCGACTCCGTGCAGCTGCAGTGGAGCGTCCCCGAGGGCACCTTTGACTCCTTCACGCTGCAGTACAGGGATGCGCAAGGGCAGCCGCAGGTGCTGCCCGTGGACGGGGGCTCCCGCACGGTGACCGTGCCGGGGCTGTCACCGTCCCGCCGCTACAAGTTCAACCTGTACGGGATGTGGGGTCAGGAACGTGTGGGTCCCATCTCCACCGATGCTGTCACAGGTGAGGTCCTGTGTGAGGTCCTGTGGGCACCCTGTGGACCATTTCGGAGATGATGTTTGGTTTGGGTGGAGGAAGAGCTTGGACAGGACCTGTCCTGGTCTTTGGGTCTGCTGGGAACCGAAACATCTCTTGGGTGTCAGCAAGGGTTTGGATGTTGGGATGGGTGGGTGGAACATGGAGGGTTGGCTTGGACACACAAGTGGATGGAGGGATGGATGCATGGACGGATGGATGCATGGATGGACAGATGATAACTGGTTGCAAGAAGCATGTAGAGAGCCCTAGAAGCATGAATGTTTGGTGTCTGGCTGGAAGGGTTCATCCATTGTGTCCTCTCCATTGCAGCTGCAGCCGAACCAGAGCAGGCACCACCATCCCCTCCCAGCCTGGGCGAGCTCACGGCCTCCCACATCAGCCCCGACTCGGTGCAGCTGCAGTGGAGCGTCCCCGAGGGCACCTTTGACTCCTTCACGCTGCAGTACAGGGATGCGCAAGGGCAGCCGCAGGTGCTGCCCGTGGACGGGGGCTCCCGCACGGTGACCGTGCCGGGGCTGTCACCGTCCCGCCGCTACAAGTTCAACCTGTACGGGATGTGGGGTCGGAAACGTGTGGGTCCCGTCTCCACGGATGCTGTCACAGGTGAGATCCTGTGGGCACCCTGTGGACCATTTTGGAGATGACGTTGGCTTTGGGTTGCAGCAAGAGCTTGGACAGGACCTGTCCTGGTCCCTTGGGTCTGGTGGGAACTGGGAACATCCCTTGGATGTGAACAGGAGTGTGGATGTTGGGATGGGTGTGTGCAACATTGGAGGGTCGGGTTGGACAGACAAGCGGATGGATGCATGGATGGACAGATGGATGCATGGATGGACAGATGGATGCATGGGTGCATGGATGGACAGATGATAACTGGTTGCATGAAGGATGCAGAGAGACCTGGCAGGATGAATGTTTGGTGTCTGGCTGGATGGGTTGATCTATTGTGTCCTCTCCATTGCAGCTGCAGCCGAACCAGAGGAGGCACCACCATCCCCTCCCAGCCTGGGCGAGCTCACGGCCTCCCACATCAGCCCCGACTCCGTGCAGCTGCAGTGGAGCGTCCCCGAGGGCACCTTTGACTCCTTCACGCTGCAGTACAGGGATGCGCAAGGGCAGCCGCAGGTGCTGCCCGTGGACGGGGGCTCCCGCACGGTGACCGTGCCGGGGCTGTCACCGTCCCGCCGCTACAAGTTCAACCTGTACGGGATGTGGGGTCGGAAACGTGTGGGTCCCATCTCCACCGATGCTGTCACAGGTGAGGTCCTGTGGGCAGTTTTTGGATAATTCGGGAGATGACGTTTGGTTTGGGTGCAGCAAGAGCTTGGACAGGACCTGTCCTGGTCCCTTGGGTCTGGTGAGAACTGGGAACATCCCTTGGTTGTGAACAAGGGTGTGGATGCTGGGATGGGTGTGTGCAACACTGGAGGGTTGGCTTGAACAGCCAAGCGGATGCATGGATGGATGGATGCATGGATGGATGGATGCGTGGATGGATGGATGCATGGACAGAGGATAACTGGTTGCATGAAGGATGTGGACAGACCTGGAAGGATGAACGTTTGATAACTGAATGGATGGCTGGATCGGTTGATCCATTGTGTCCTCTCCATTGCAGCTGCAGCTGAACCAGAGCAGGAACCACCATCCCCGCCCCAGCTGGGCGAGCTCACGGCCTCCCACATCAGCCCCGACTCCGTGCAGCTGCAGTGGAGCGTCCCCGAGGGCACCTTTGACTCCTTCACGCTGCAGTACAGGGATGCGCAAGGGCAGCCGCAGGTGCTGCCCGTGGACGGGGGCTCCCGCACGGTGACCGTGCCGGGGCTGTCACCGTCCCGCCGCTACAAGTTCAACCTGTACGGGATGTGGGGTCGCAAGCGTCTGGGTCCCGTCTCCACCGATGCTGTCACAGGTGAGGTCCTGTGTGAGGTCCTGTGGGCACCCTGTGGACCATTTTGGAGATGACGTTTGGTTTGGGTGCAGCAAGAGGTTGGACAGGACCTGTCCTGGTCCCTTGGGTCTGGTGGGAACTGGGAACATCCCTTGGATGTGAACAGGAGTGTGGATGCTGGGATGGGTGTGTGCAACATTGGAGGGTCGGGTTGGACAGACAAGCGGATGGATGCATGGATGGGCGGATGGATGCATGGATGGGCGGATGGATGCATGGATGGACAGATGGATGCATGGATGGACAGATGGATGCATGGATGCATGGATGGACAGATGATAACTGGTTGCATGAACGATGCAGAGAGACCTGGCAGGATGAATGTTTGGTATCTGGATGGATGGGTTGATCTATTGTGTCCTCTCCATTGCAGCTGCAGCCGAACCAGAGGAGGCACCACCATCTCCTCCCAGCCTGGGCGAGCTCACGGCCTCCCACATCAGCCCCGACTCGGTGCAGCTGCAGTGGAGCGTCCCCGAGGGCACCTTTGACTCCTTCACGCTGCAGTACAGGGATGCGCAAGGGCAGCAGCAGGTGCTGCCCGTGGACGGGGGCTCCCGCACGGTGACCGTGCCGGGGCTGTCACCGTCCCGCCGCTACAAGTTCAACCTGTACGGGATGTGGGGTCGGAAACGTCTGGGTCCCGTCTCCACCGATGCTGTCACAGGTGAGGTCCTGTGTGAGGTCCTGTGGGCACCCTGTGGACCCTTTCGGAGATGATGTTTGGTTTGGGTGGAGGAAGAGCTTGGACAGGACCTGTCCTGGTCTTTGGGTCTGCTGGGAAGCGAAACATCTCTTGGGTGTCAACAAGGGTTTGGATGTTGGGATGGGTGGGTGGAACATTGGAGGGTTGGCTTGGACAGACAAGTGGATGGAGGGATGAATACATGGACGGATGGATGGATGGATGGACAGATGATAACTGGTTGCATGAACAATGTAGAGAGACATGGAGGGATTAATGTTTGCTATCTGGATGGATGGGTTGATCCATTGTGTCCTTTCCATTGCAGCTGCAGCCGAACCAGAGGAGGCACCACCATCCCCTCCCAGCCTGGGCGAGCTCACGGCCTCCCACATCAGCCCCGACTCCGTGCAGCTGCAGTGGAGCGTCCCCGAGGGCACCTTTGACTCCTTCACGCTGCAGTACAGGGATGCGCAAGGGCAGCCGCAGGTGCTGCCCGTGGACGGGGGCTCCCGCACGGTGACCGTGCCGGGGCTGTCACCGTCCCGCCGCTACAAGTTCAACCTGTACGGGATGTGGGGTCGCAAGCGTCTGGGTCCCGTCTCCACCGATGCTGTCACAGGTGAGGTCCTGTGGGCACCCTGTGGACCCTTTCGGAGATGATGTTTGGTTTGCATGGAGGAAGAGCTTGGACAGGACCTGTCCTGGTCCTTGGGTCTGGTGGGAACTGGGAACATCCCTTGGGTGTGAAGAAGAGTTTGGATGCTGGGATGACTGTGTGCAACACTGGAGGGTTGGCTTGAACAGACAAGCGGATGCATGGATGGATGGATGCATGGATGGATGGATGCATGGATGGATGGATGCGTGGATGGATGGATGCATGGGCAGATGATAACTGGTTGTGTGAACGATGTGGACAGACCTGGAAGGATGAACATTTGATAACTGGATTGATGGCTGGATCGGTTGATCCATTGTGTCCTCTCCATTGCAGCTGCAGCTGAACCAGAGCAGGAACCACCATCTCCTCCCAGCCTGGGCGAGCTCACGGCCTCCCACATCAGCCCCGACTCCGTGCAGCTGCAGTGGAGCGTCCCCGAGGGCACCTTTGACTCCTTCACGCTGCAGTACAGGGATGCGCAAGGGCAGCTCGAGTCCCTGCTTGTGGATGGATCGATGCACACGGTGACCGTGCCGGGGCTGTCACCGTCCCGCCGCTATAAGTTCAACCTGTACGGGATGTGGGGTCGCAAGCGTCTGGGTCCCGTCTCCACCGATGCTGTCACAGGTAAGGTCCTGTGGGCACCCTGTGGACCATTTTGGAGATGACATTTGGTTTGGGTGCAGCAAGAGCTTGGACAGGACCTGTCCTGGTCCCTTGGGTCTGGTGGGAACTGGGAACATCTCTTGGGGGTGAAGAAGGGTGTGGATGCTGGGATGGGTGTGTGCAATGTTGGAGGGTTGGGTTGGACGGAGAAGTGGATGAATGCATGGATGGACAGATGGATGCATGGATGGATGGACAGATGATAACTGGTTGCATGAAGGATGTGGACAGACCTGGCAGGATGAATGTTTGGTATCTGGATGGATGGGTTGATCCATTGTGTCCTCTCCATTGCAGCTGCAGCCGAACCAGAGGAGGCACCACCATCCCCTCCCCAGCTGGGCGAGCTCACGGCCTCCCACATCAGCCCCGACTCCGTGCAGCTGCAGTGGAGCGTCCCCGAGGGCACCTTTGACTCCTTCACGCTGCAGTACAGGGATGCGCAAGGGCAGCCGCAGGTGCTGCCCGTGGACGGGGGCTCCCGCACGGTGACCGTGCCGGGGCTGTCACCGTCCCGCCGCTACAAGTTCAACCTGTACGGGATGTGGGGTCGGAAACGTCTGGGTCCCGTCTCCACCGATGCTGTCACAGGTGAGATCCTGTGGGCACCCTGTGGACCATTTTGGAGATGACGTTGGCTTTGGGTTGCAGCAAGAGCTTGGACAGGACCTGTCCTGGTCCCTTGGGTCTGGTGGGAACTGGGAACATCCCTTGGATGTGAACAAGAGTGTGGATGTTGGGATGGGTGTGTGCAACATTGGAGGGTTGTGTTGGACCTACAAGTGGATGGATGGAAGGATGGATGGAAGGATGTATGGACAGACGATAACTGGTTGCATGAACAATGTAGAGAGACCTGGCAGGATGAATGTTTGGTGTCTGGCTGGATGGGTTGATCCATTGTCCCCTCTCCATTGCAGCTGCAGCCGAACCAGAGGAGACACCACCATCCCCTCCCAGCCTGGGCGAGCTCACGGCCTCCCACATCAGCCCCGACTCGGTGCAGCTGCAGTGGAGCGTCCCCGAGGGCACCTTTGACTCCTTCACGCTGCAGTACAGGGATGCGCAAGGGCAGCCGCAGGTGCTGCCCGTGGACGGGGGCTCCCGCACGGTGACCGTGCCGGGGCTGTCACCGTCCCGCCGCTACAAGTTCAACCTGTACGGGACGTGGGGTCAGGAACGTCTGGGTCCCATCTCCACAGATACTGTCACAGGTGAGGTCCTGTGGGCACCCTGTGGACCGTTTCAGAGATGATGTTTGGTTTGGGTGGAGGAAGAGCTTGGACAGGACCTGTCCTGGTCCCTTGGGTCTGGTGGGAACTGGGAACATCCCTTTGGTGTGAAGAAGAGTTTGGATGCTGGGATGGGTGTGTGCAACACTGGAGGGTTGGCTTGAACAGACAAGCGGATGCATGGATGGATGGATGCGTGGATGGATGGATGCGTGGATGGATGGATGCGTGGATGGATGGATGCGTGGGCAGATGATAACTGGTTGCATGAAGGATGTGGACAGACCTGGAAGGATGAACGTTTGATAACTGGATTGATGGCTGGATCGCTTGATCCATTGTGTCCTCTCCATTGCAGCTGCAGCTGAACCAGAGCAGGAACCACCATCCCCTCCCCAGCTGGGCGAGCTCACGGCCTCCCACATCAGCCCCGACTCCGTGCAGCTGCAGTGGAGCGTCCCCGAGGGCACCTTTGACTCCTTCACGCTGCAGTACAGGGATGCGCAAGGGCAGCCGCAGGTGCTGCCCGTGGACGGGGGCTCCCGCACGGTGACCGTGCCGGGGCTGTCACCGTCCCGCCGCTACAAGTTCAACCTGTACGGGATGTGGGGTCGGAAACGTCTGGGTCCCGTCTCCACCGATGCTGTCACAGGTGAGGTCCTGTGGGCACCCTGTGGACCATTTTGGAGATGACATTTGGTTTGGGTGCAGCAAGAGCTTGGACAGGACCTGTCCTGGTCCCTTGGGTCTGGTGGGAACTGGGAACATCTCTTGGGGGTGAACAAGGGTGTGGATGCTGGGATGGGTGTGTGCAATGTTGGAGGGTTGGGTTGGACGGAGAAGTGGATGAATGCATGGATGGACAGATGGATGCATGGATGGACAGATGGATGCATGGATGGATGGATGGACAGATGATAACTGGTTGCATGAAGGATGTGGACAGACCTGGCAGGATGGATGTTTGGTATCTGGATGGATGGGTTGATCCATTGTGTCCTCTCCATTGCAGCTGCAGCCGAACCAGAGGAGGCACCACCATCCCCTCCCAGCCTGGGCGAGCTCACGGCCTCCCACATCAGCCCCGACTCCGTGCAGCTGCAGTGGAGTGTCCCCGAGGGCACCTTTGACTCCTTCACGCTGCAGTACAGGGATGTGCAAGGGCAGCTCGAGTCCCTGCTTGTGGATGGATCGATGCACACGGTGACCGTGCCGGGGCTGTCACCGTCTCACCGCTACAATTTCTACTTGTATGGGATAGTGGGGCAGAAACGTGTGGGTCCTGTCTCCCTTGGCACTATCACAGGTGAGGGGCTGTACGGGACCCTTCCATGTCGCCGTTGGGTGATGGGTTTGGCGTATGAGCGGAGCTTGGGCAGGAACCGTCAGGTCCCTTGGGGCTGGTGGGACCTGGGAACGTCACTTGGTCGCTGTCTGGGGAATGAATGGAGAGCTGGGAACAGGTCGGGCGGCAGGGATGAAGGGATGGATGGAAGGATGTTTGTGGGATGGATGTTGGGACAGAAGCAGGGATGGAAGGATGGATGGAAGGTAGGGTGGATGGATGAAGGGATGGGAGGAGGCAAGTTGAAGGAACTGGGGGATATATGATGGATGGTGTTTGGCTGGTTGAACGGACAGATGATTGGACAGAGGGAAGGATGGATGGAGGTATGGATGGTTCAAGGTACATGGAGCGTGGGTGGATGTTTGGAGGAATACTTGGTTGGTGGATGGATGGATCATGGAATCACAGAACAGTTTGGGTTGAAGGGACCTCCAAAGCTCATCTAGTCCAACCCCTGCCATAAACAGGGACATCTTCACCCAGACCGGGCTGCTCAGGCTGCTCAGAGCTCCATCTTTTACACCCTGCACTGTGTCCTCTCCATTGCAGCTGCAGCCGAACCAGAGCAGGCACCACCATCCCCGCCCCGCCTGGGCGAGCTCACGGCCTCCCACATCAGCCCCGACTCGGTGCAGCTGCAGTGGAGCGTCCCCGAGGGCACCTTTGACTCCTTCACGCTGCAGTACAGGGATGCGCAAGGGCAGCCGCAGGTGCTGCCCGTGGACGGGGGCTCCCGCACGGTGACCGTGCCGGGGCTGTCACCGTCCCGCCGCTACAAGTTCAACCTGTATGGGATGTGGGGTCGGAAACGTCTGGGTCCCGTCTCCACCGATGCTGTCACAGGTGAGGTCCTGTGGGCACCCTGTGGACCTTTTCAGAGATGGCATTTGGTTTGGGTGCAGCAAGAGCTTGGACAGGACCTGTCCTGGTCCCTTGGGTCTGGTGGGATCTGGCAACATCTCTTGGGTGTGAACAAGGGTGTGGATGCTGGGATGGGTGTGTGCAATGTTGGAGGGATGGATGGATGGATGGATGTTTAGATGGTTGGTTGAATGGGTGGATGGATGTTTAGATGGTTGGTTGAATGGGTGGACGGACTGAGGTTTGGCTGGACAGATGGATGGATGGATGATTGGATGGATAGAAGGGTGGATGGATGGAAGGGTGGACCATTATAGATGCAGGCAGAAGAATGTGTGGGCAGGTGGACAGGCACATGGCTCTGGAGGAGACGCAGCGTGGATGGATGAGGGATGGGTGGGTGGAGAGAGAGATGTGAGGTGACTGGATGGTCAGATGTGTGGCTGCACGGATGGAAGGTTGGATGGAGAGCTGGATAGATGGATGGGTGGTTCTGTGGATGGGAGGGATCCTGGGATGATTGGTTTATTGGACAACTGGATGGTTGGGTGGTTAATGGATCATTGGACCGTTGGATGGCTTGACGGTTGGGTGGTTGATGGCTGGACAGCTGGGTGGTGGGGTGGGTGGGAGGGTGCATGGCTGGGTAGGTGGATGAATGCTTGATGGATGGACAGTTAAACGGTTGGTTGGACAGACGGATGGACTATTGTGATGCATGGGTGGTTGGATGGACGGTCGGAGGGTTGGACGATTGGTGGTCGGACAACCGGAGGCTGGACAATCGGACGGTTGGGCGGTTGATGCTTGGATGGTTGATGGTTGATGGTTGGACGGCTCCTGACTGGACGCCTGGGTGGCTGGTTGGGACACTGGGGTGCTGGAGCCCTGGGTGGGGTGTCCCCAGTTGGGAGGGTCCCCTGGGGGCTGGGGGGGGCCCGAGGTGCACCAGGGGGGTGGGGGGGTCCATGGGGGTCTCTGTTTCTGTGGTGTCGGTGGCCAGAGGAGGTGGCATTGGGTGGGCTCCGTGGGCTTGGGGGTCATGGGGGTCTTTGGGGGGTTTTGGGGTGTCAGTGGCCCCGTGCCCCCCGCAGGCGCCCCAGGGACGCTCTGGGCAGGGACCGTGTGGCCCCGCAGTGCCCGGCTGCACTGGGCGCCCCCCCGCGCCCCCCCGGCCGGCTACGACCTTGTCTACGGCCCCCCCGGGGGTCCCCAGCAGGTAACGACCCCCCTGGAGCACCCCAAAAACCCCAGACCCCACCCTGGGCACCCCAACACCCCCCCGGGACCTCAGAACCCCACTCTGCACCCCAATACACCCTTAGAGCCCCCCAATACGCCCTTAGAGCCCCCCAGTGTCCCCCCCAAGACCTAAATAAGCCCCTGGTGACCCCAAAAAATGCCCCAGGGACCCCAATAACCCCCTGAATACCCCAATAATGACTTGGGGACCCCAATAATGACTTGGGGACCCCAATATCCTTTGTAGGACCCCCAATACCCACTCAGAGCCCCTCAATCTCCCCCCCCCCCGAGACATGAATAAGTCCCTGGGGGGCCCAAATAACAGGCAGGGCACCCCAATAATGACTAAAGGGGCCCCAACACCACCCCCGGGGACCCCAGTACCCCCTTGGGGACCCCAATGACAGCCAGAGGACCCCAACAGTGCCCCCTCAGGCACCCCGGTTCCCCCTGTGCCCCCCCAGACGCTGCGGCTGCCCCCCGAGGCGACGTCCCATGAGCTGTGGGGGCTGGAGCCGGAGGGACATTATGGGGTGCAGCTGTGGGGGCGGGGGGGGGACACCCCCCAGCCCCCCCTGGAGACGACCTTTGACACCCGTGAGCCGGACGCCTGGGTCCCTGGGTGGGGGGGGAGCGGTGGGGGCTTCCCTGGGTGGGGGGCCCCCTGGGTCCCTGTGGGGGGGGCGGGAGGGGTCCCTGGGCGGGTGGGGGGTCCCTGGGTGGGCCCCTGGGTGGGCCCCTGGGTTGGGGAGCGGGGAGTCCCTGGGTGGAGGGCACCCAGATGCTTGGGTTCCTGGGTGGGTGGGGGACGGGGGGTGTTCTTGGGTGGGGGGCAGCAGGACGCCGGGGTCCCTACACCCGCCGTCCCCCCGCCAGCCGCCCTCCCTCACCCGCACCCCCGCGACTGCGCCGAGGAGCAGCTGAACGGGCCGGGGCCCTCGCGCGAGACCCTCGTCTTCCTCGGGGGGGACCCGCGGAGGCCCCTGCGCGTCTTCTGCGACATGGACACTGACGGTGGCGGGTGGCTGGTGGGCGACTGGGGGCAACTGGGGGCACTGGGGCGCTGGGAGGGGCTGGGGGCGACTGGGGGCGCTGGGGGCAACCGGGGACACTGGGGCGCTGGGAGGGGCTGGGGGGCAACTGGGGACACTGGGAGGGAGTGGGGGCAACTGGGGACACTGGGGGCACTGGGAGGGGCTGGGGGGCAACTGGGGACACTGGGAGGGAGTGGGGGCAACTGGGGACACTGGGAGGGAGTGGGGGCAACTGGGGACACTGGGGGCACTGGGAGGGGCTGGGGGGCACTGGGGGCGCTGGGAGGGGCTGGGGGGTAACTGGGGGCAACTGGGGACACTGGGGGCACTGGGAGGGGCTGGGGGGTAACTGGGGGCGCTGGGAGGGGCTGGTGGGCAACTGGGGGCGCTGGCAGGAGCTGGGAGCACTGGGAGGTGCTGGGGGGCAACTGGGGGCAACCGGGGACACTGGGAGGGAGTGGGGGCAACTGGGGACGCTGGGGCGCTGGGAGGGGCTGGGGGGCGACTGGGGGCACTGGGGGCAACTGGGGGTGCTGGGAGGGGCTGGGGGCCGACTGGGGGCACTGGGGGCACTGGGAGGGGCTGGGGGGCGACTGGGGGCACTGGGAGGGGCTGGGGGCAACTGGGGGCACTGGGGACACTGGGAGGGAGTGGGGGCAACTGGGGACACTGGGGGCACTGGGAGGGGCTGGGGGGCACTGGGGGCACTGGGGGGCACTGGGGACACTGGGAGGGAGTGGGGACACTGGGGACACTGGGAGGGGCTGGGGGACACTGGGGGCAACTGGGGACACTGGGAGGGAGTGGGGGCAACTGGGGGCACTGGGAGGGGCTGGGGGGCACCTGGGGCGCTGGGGGGCACTGGGAAGCGCTGATGGGTAACTGGGAGGCACTGGGGGCTGCTCTACAGGGTGTGGAGGGGTTATGGGGGGGTTGGGGGCACCGAGGGAAACAGGGGGAGACTGGGAGGTACTGGGGGGTCCTGAGGGGTTATTGGGGGGTCCTGGTGGGCACTGGGGGCTCTGGGATGGCAATAGGGGGCATGTGGGAGCAACTGGGCGGTTTGGAGGGGAACTGGGGGGCACCGGGAGGGCCTGGGGGTCCCTGGGGGGTGTTGGGCTCCCCCCGAGCTCGCCCCCCCCAGGTGTTCCAGCGCCGCCAGGACGGCGGCACCGATTTCTGGCGGGGGTGGGACGACTACGCTCGCGGCTTCGGCAACGTCAGCGGCGAGTTCTGGCTGGGTGAGGGACCCCGGCGTCCGGGAGACGGGACCCCGCATTGGGGGGGACCCAGATGTTTGGGGAGACCTGGGGGGGGGAACCTGGCCATTCCGGGGGGACCCAAGTGTCTGGGAGGGGGCTCAGGTGTTTGAGGGGATTTGGGGGGACCCTGGTGTCTGGGGAGGGGACCCCAGTACCTGGGTGGGTCTTGGGAGGGACCCCAGTGTCCGGGAGGGACCCCGATGTTCTGGGGGAAAACCCAGATGTTGGGGGGGGACCTGGGCATCTGGGTGGGCCTGAAGGGGTGTCTGAGGGGGTTTGGGGGGGACCCACGTGTCTGGGGTAACAGCCAGATGGATGTGGGAGCACAGGGAACGAGGCGCTGGGAGGGACCCAGGCGTTCTGGGGGGATTTGGGGTGCAGGGAACGAGGCGCTGGGAGGGACCCAGGCGTTCTGGGGGGATTTGGGGTGCAGGGAACGAGGCGCTGGGAGGGACCCAGGCGTTCTGGGGGGATTTGGGGTGCAGGGAATGAGGCGCTGGGAGGGACCCAGGCGTTCTGGGGGGATTTGGGGTGCAGGGAACGAGGCGCTGGGCGGGACCCAGGCGTTCTGGGGGGATTTGGGGTGCAGGGAACGAGGCGCTGGGAGGGACCCAGGCGTTCTGGGGGGATTTGGGGTGCAGGGAACGAGGCGCTGGGAGGGACCCCGGCGTTCTGGGGGGATTTGGGGTGCAGGGAACGAGGCGCTGGGAGGGACCCAGGCGTTCTGGGGGGATTTGGGGTGCAGGGAACGAGGCGCTGCACGCGCTGACCGCCGGGACCCCCACGGAGCTGCGCGTGGACCTGCGCACCCCGCACGACGCCGCCTTCGCCCGGTACCGCGGCTTCGCCGTCGCCGGCCCCGAGGACCATTATCGGCTGCGCCTGGGAGGCTACAGCGGCACCGCGGGTGCGGGGGGCTGGGGGTCCCCTGGGGGCCTTTGGGGGGTTCCTGGGGGTGTCCTGGAAGGGGCTTGGGGGGGTCCCGAGTTGAGGTTTGGGGCGTTCTAGGGTGGTCGTGAGGGGTCTTGGGGGGTCACGGGGGGTCCTGGGGGGACTTTGGCCCATCAATGGGGTCCCTGGGGGGCTTTGGGACGTCTCGGGGGTCGTAAGAGAGGGGGGGTCTTGTGGGGTCCTAGGGTGGGCTTGGGGATCATGAGAGGTTTTGGGGGGACCTGGGGGTTCTTGGGATCCCTTGGCTCATGAGTGGGGTCCCATGAGGGGGCCTTGGGGGTCCTGGAGGTGTCCTGGAGGGGTTTTGGGGGGTCCCGAGTTGAGGTTTGGGGCAATCTGGGGTGGCTTTGGGAGATGCAAGGGGGCTCGTGGGTTCTTGGGGGGGTCCTGGGGGTTCTTGGGGGTCCCTTGGCTGATGGAGGGACCACGAGACGGTCTTGGGGTCTCCAGCGCTGGAGGGGAGGGGGCGCGTGGGGTCCTTGGGAGGGTCTTGGGGGATCTCGGACCTCGGGGTGGGCCGGGGCGGGGGTTCCCTGGGGGGGTCCCGGGGCTGACAGCATCCCCTGCAGGCGACGCGCTGTCCTACCACGCGGGCAGCCCCTTCTCCACGCGGGACCGGGACCCCCGCGGCCGCCCCCGTCCCTGCGCCGTGGCCTACGCGGGCGCCTGGTGGTACCACAACTGCCACTACGCCAACCTCAACGGCCGCTACGGGACCCCCCGGCTGCACCAGGCACGGGACACGGGGGCAGCTGAGCGGGGGGCGCGTGGGGCAGACCGTGGTTAATAGGGGCCGTAGCGGGGGGCATAATGGGGTCTATAGGGGCCACAGGGGGTTGATGGGGAAGAGGTGGATGTGTGGGCGCTGCACCCCCATAGGGGATGGGGGCCCTGTGGGGGCTGCAGAGCCACACACCCTATGGGCTCCATAGGACCCACGACCCTATAGAGGCACCTCAGGTCTGCTCTGCCCCGGTGGGGGGACTCTGTAGGAGTGATAGGCATGGGGAACTAGGGCACCTAGAGGGGTATGTAGGGGTCTCTAGGGTACCTATAGGGGTCAATAGGGGGTCTATAGGGCACCTATAGGGCCTGATGTCCCCCCGGTTCTCCCCAGGGCATCAACTGGTTCCCCTGGAAAGGCTTCGACTTCTCCATCCCCTTCACCGAGATGAAGCTGCGGCCGCAGCGTGACTGAGGGACCCCGGTGTCCGGGGGGACCCAGGCATCCGGGGGGGGACCCAGGCAGGAGGTGGAACTTGGAGGGGGGGTCAGAGGTGAAGCCTTTATGGGGGTTGGGGACAATAAAAGCTGCTGTGACCCCCCCTCCCCCCGAGGAACCCAGGAGTTCGGCACCGTGAGGAGAGGAGGGGGGGACCCAGGCGTCCGGGAGGGGACCCACCCCAAGTGGTTTAGGGGATGTCTTGGGATCTCTTCTGTCCATGTCCCTTGAGTGTCCCCACGTTCCCAATGTCCCTTGTGTCCCATGTCCCCTCCTGTGTCCCTTGTGTGTCCCCTCGAGTGTCCCCATGTCCCCTTTGGCTTCTGTCACTGTCCCCGTGTCACCTCTGGTGTCCCCAGCCCCTGCCCCGAGGGCCCCAAGAGTGCCCGAGGGACCCAGGAGTGCCCGAGGGACCCAGGAGTGCCCCATGCAGACGCAGCAGCTTTAATGAGCTGGGGACAAAGTGACATATGTGTCCCCAGGGCACAGACACGGGGGGGGGGCGGTGGTGGCACTTTGGGGACACCAGGGGGTGCTGGCTGAGGTTCAGTGACATCGTGGGGACACAGACTGGGGGGGCTGGTGGCACTTCGGGGATACGGTGGCACTTTGGGGACGCGGTGACAGCGGCTCAGGCCGGACACTCCGACTTCTTCTGGGCAGCCTGTGTGGACAAAGAGGGGACTGGGAAGGGGACCCAGGCGTCCGGGTGTCCCCACCCTCCCAAAAAGGAGACCCAGGCGTCCGGGTGTCCCCACCCTCCCAAAAAGGAGACCCAGGCGTCCGGGTGTCCCCACCCTCCCAAAAAGGAGACCCAGGCATCTAGGCCTCCCACAAAGGGACCCAGGAGTGCCCCAGAAGGGACTCAGGCGTCCGGGCGCCCTGACCGGTGTGACCGTGACCCCGGCGACGGCCTCGATGGCTCCGGGCAGGCGGGAAACAACATCAAGGATCTCGCTGGGGATCCGCGCGACCCCCACGGGTCCCGAGGCTGCGCCCACCAGCGTCACCCGCCGCGTCCCCAACAGCGGCTGCGCCACGGCCTCCGCCACCTGGAAAAATGGGGATTTCAGCCCAAACCCAGCTTTTTTCACCTCAAAAATGGTATTTTTCACCCCCAAAATAGTCATTTTTCACCACAAAAACAGCCCAGAATGCCCCAAAACCCGCCCTTTTCATCCCAAATTGCCCAAATTTAACCCCCATAAAGAACCCAAAATGCCCCAAAACCCCATTGGGGACCCTAAAATGCTCCAAACCCCCCAAAAAGACCCCAAACTACCCAATGGAGAGCCCCAAATTCTCCCAAAATCCCCCTTGGGGACCCCAAAATACCCCAAATTTAACCCACATAACACCCCAAATTCGCCCCAAACCTGCGGCAGCCGCTGCAGCACCATGTCGACCACGGCGGCCTCCGGGTACCGGGCAAAGGCCTCGGCCTTGGCGGCTGCCTGGGCTGCGTCGGCCTGTGAGCGCCGGGCAAGAGCGTCCGCACGGGCCGACCCCGTCACCTGGGGGGGGGACATGGGGACGGGTCACACAGCACCCCCCGACCCTGGTTTGGGGACACACGGGGCCCCCAGAACCCCAAAATGTGGGTTCCCGGCCGCCTGGGTTCTCTGTTATTCCCCCGCCGCGGCGTAGTCGGCACCTCCAGACACAATGGGGACATTGGGAACACGGGGACATGGAGGACATGGGGACACGGGGATAGGCCACACGGTAACCCCTGACCCCAGTTAAGGGACACACGGGGCCCCCAGAACGCCAAAATGTGGGTCCCCAGATGCCTGGGTTGTTATTCCCCCAACATGGCGTAGTCGGCACCTCCAGATACAATGGGAACACAGGGACACAAGGACCAGGGGGACACGGGGGACATTGGGGACGTGTTATATGTCACCTGCTGACCCCATCCTGGGGACACACGGGGCCCCCAGAACTCCAAAATGTGGGGCCCCAGATGCCTGGGTTCTCTGTTATTCCCCCGCTGTGATGTAGTTGGCACCTCCAGATACAATAGGGACATTGGGGACACTAGGACATGGCGGGGACATGAAGGGACATAGAGCACATGGGGGACATGGGGACACAAGGATGGGTCACACGTCACCCCCTGACCCCGATTTGGGGACACACGGGGCCCCCAGAACCCCAAAATGTGGGTCACCGGGTCCCTCGGTTCTCTATTATTCCCCCACCATGGCGTAGTCGGCACCTCCAGATACAATGGGGACATGGGGGACACAGGGATGGGTCAGATTTCAGGGTTCTGGGGGACCCGGGTGTCCCCAAGAACCCCAAAATGTGGGTTCCCAGATACCTGGGTTCCCCACCGGCACCTACAATTCCAATGGGGACAATGGGGACATGGGGGACACAAGGGACGTGGTGGGGGGGACACGTCACATGTCACCCCCACCCCCAAGCCAGGTCACCCGGATGCCTGGGTCCCTCCTCGGACGCCTGGGTCCCCCATTCTCACCTTCATGGCTTCAGCCTCCGCCTCTGCCTCCATCATCAGCTGTGCCCTGTGGAGGGGGCGGGGCTTAGAGGGGCGTGGCTTCTGGGGGGCGGAGCCTCGGGGTGGGGCTCCCTCTTAAAGGGGCAGTTTCTATTAAAATGGTGATGGCTTCAGCGCAGTGGGGTCCACCCCATGGGGCAAAAAGCCCCTTAAAGGGGGTGGGGCTTCCCCAAGGGGAGGGGACCGCCCACTGGGGGCGTGGCTTGGGAGAAGATGGACGGGCGTCCTTTAAAAGGGCAACACTCCCCTTAAAGAAGCAGCATCAAATAGGGGCCAAAACACCTCTTTAAAGGGGCGCAGCTTTCCTTAAAGGAGCAATGGCTTCGCCCAGGGGTGGGGCCCACCTCTAGGGAGTGTGGCTTGCTGTTAAGGGGCAGGGCTCCTCTTAAACGGGCAACGCCTCCACCCAAGCTGGTGGGTGGGAACCACACCTGGGGGCGTGGGGCTGGTCGGGGAGGGGGCAGGACTTTTTGGGGAGGGGGCGGGGCTTACCGCTGGGCCTCGGCCAATCGCTCGAGCCGGTAGCGCTCGGCCTCGGCGGGTTTGCGCACCGTGGCCTCCAGCTCCCGCTCGCGCCGCCCGACCTCGTGCTCCTGCAGCTGCGCCCGCTGGGCCCGTTCCACCAGCGCCACCTGCGCCCGCTGCGCCGCGATGGCCTGTTGGGTGCGGGCAACCTGGAAACCAGCACCCAGTGAGCACCCACGGGACACACAGAACAACCACGGCACCCACAGAGCACCCATGGCACCCCCATGGAGGAGGAGGGACCCAGGCGTCCGGGGAGGGACCCAGGCGTCCGGGGGGGCGGTACCTGGAGCTGATAGGCCAGGTCAGCCTGGGCCTTGCGGGCACTGACGGCGCCGTCACACTCGGCTTGTTGGAGCTGGAAGTCGCGCTGGGCCCGGGCCGTGGCCGCCTCGCTCAGCAGCTGCGCCGACACCTGCTCCTGGCGGGCGCGGGCCTCCTGCAGGGACCGGGGGACACAGGGGACATTGGGGACATGTCATATGTCACCCGCTGACCCCATCTTAGGGACACGCAGGGCCCCCAGAACCCCAAAATGTGGGTCCCCAGACACCTGGGTTCTCTGCTATTCGCTGGCCGTGGCGTAGTCGGCATCTCCAGATACAATGGGAACATGGGGACACTGGGGACACTGAGACATGGGGGGACATGAGAACATAGAGGAATATGGGGGGACATGGGGGGACACGGGGACACAGGAGGTGACGTGAGAAACACAGTGGGGACATGGGAACCTTGGGGACAACCCGGTGACGTGGAGCAGAGGGGACCCCGGTGCCATTGGGACCTTGGTGAGGAAACAGGGGACACGGGATGGGGAAAACAAGGGGACATGGCGGGGGGACACGGAGGGGACGTGAGGACCCGGGAGGTGACGCCGGTGACAAGAGTGACACTCACGCGGATCCCGGCGTCCCTCTTGGCCTCGGCCTCCCCGACGCGGGCGTCGCGCTGGACCTGGGCCGTGCGGCCCTTCCCCAGCGAGCGCAGGTAGTCCTGGGGACATCGGGGACAGTTGGGGACAATTGGGGACACGCGGAGACAAGGACACACCCCAGTCACCACCACCCCTGGGATTTGGCCCCTTCAACTGGGGTCGTCCCGGGATAGGTGGAGTGTCCCCAAGGCCTCCGGATGATCCCCAAGGGCCTTGGGGACAGTTGGTGACAGTTGGGGACACAAGGACACCCCTGGGACTTGTCCCCTTCCCTTGGGGACATACCCAGACACATGGAGTGTCCCCAAGGGCCCTGCAGTGTCCCCAACGTCCTGATTATCCCCAATATCGCTATTGTCCCCATTGTCTCAAACGCCCTCGTTGTGCCCAATGTCCCCAAACCCCCCGGTGTCCCCACTGTCACCTGGTCATCCTGGATGTCCTTGAGCGTGTAGCTCACGACGCTGATCCCCATGTTGACCAGGTCGGACGAGGCCACGTTGAAAACCTGCTCCGAGAACTTCTGCCGGTCCTTGTAGATCTCCTGGGGGCGGGGCCAGAGGGGGCGGGGCTGGGGGCGGGGCCAGAGCCTGGGGGGGCGGGGCCACCAAGGGCCAGTTGGGGCCAATGGGCACCCTGCACATTTAGGGCCAAAGCATGGAGCCTTTGTGGGCGGGGCTTGTTCCGGGGGGCGGGGCTTCAGTGGGGTGGGGGTTCTGGGGGTGGGGCTTGTGGGGGTGGGGCCTCCAGGGGGTGGGACTCATGGGGCAGGATGATGGGGGTTGGGGCCGCCAGGGGCGGAGCTTATGGGGAGTGGGGCTTATGGGGGCGGGGCTTCCAGGGGAGGTTTCTGGAGGAGTGGGGGCTTATGGGGGCGGGGCTTTTGGGGGTGGGCGGGGCCTCCCGCACCTCCACGGTCATGTGGGCCATGATGGCGCGCTGATGCCCCTCCAGGGTCTCCAGGGCGATCTGGGCGATCTCGGCCTCCGACTTGCCCAGGAACATCTGACACGCGGCCGCCAGCATCTCCTTGTTCTGCCCCTGGATCTTCACCTGTGTCCCCCCGGCCACGCCCACACGTCACGTGATCACCCATGTACCCCCCCCGCCTCTGCAGCATTGCCCCTTTAAGAGCAAGAAGGGTGTGGCTCTGCAGCATTACTCTTTTAAGACCCTCCCGCACCCCACCCACTGCAATAACTCCTTTAGGAGCCTCTACCCCTTAAGTGGGGGCTGCGGCAACGCCCTTTTAAGAGAATGGGTGGGGTCCACACTTGACAAGACCCTTTTAAGACACCTTGGCCACCCCAGCACTACTTCAGCAAAACCTCTACAGTGTATTTTGATGTGCTGCCCCTTTAAGGGCTAGCGGGCCCCACCACAGCAAATTTTAAGGACCCTCTATAATCAACATTAGACCCCCCGCCCCGCCCCGTCCAAGACCCTTTTAAGGGAATCAGTGGGGCCCACCGCGACCTGACCCTTTTAAGGACCCGCTCCCACAGAGCATCGTGCCATCGCCCTTTTAAGGGTCCGCGGTGGGGCCCACCCCTGCGCCTCTTAAAAGGGCAACGCCGCTGTTGCCAGGGCCGGGCTGCGGGGACACGGGGGGGACACTTTGGGGGGGACAGTGACACCGGGGGTACCTGCGCGATGCCGGTGACCGAGATGGGGACCCCGTGCCGGGTATAAACCTTCTCGCTGCGCACGTTGAGCGTCAGGGTGTTCAGGGAGATCCTGGGGGCGGGTTTGGGGACACGTGTGACACTCGTGTCACCCCCCGCGTCCCCCCGCGTCCCCCCCCACGTGCCCCCTCACCGCTGGATCTGCTGCAGACACGGCACCACCAGCACCCGGCCCCCCGCCACCATCACGGGGGGGCTGCGGCAGAAACCTGCGGGGACGCGAAAGTCAGGGGGGACCCAGGCGTCCGGGGCGGACCCAGGCGTCCGGGGATGGGACCCAGGAGGCTGATGGGGGGACCCAGGCGTCCGGGGCGGACCCAGGCGTCCGGGGATGGGACCCAGGCGTCCGGGGATGGGACCCAGGAGGCTGATGGGGGGACCCAGGCGTCCGGGGCGGACCCAGGCGTCCGGGGATGTGACCCAGGAGGCTGATGGAGGGACCCAGGCGTCCGGGGATGGGACCCAGGAGGCTGATGGGGGGACCCAGGCGTCCGGGGATGGGACCCAGGAGGCTGATGGAGGGACCCAGGCGTCCGGGGATGGGACCCAGGAGGCTGATGGAGGGACCCAGGCGTCCGGGGATGGGACCCAGGAGGCTGATGGAGGGACCCAGGCGTCCGGGGACGGGACCCAGGAGGCTGATGGCGGGACCCAGGCGTGCGGGGGGGACTCACCCGACACCACCATGGCCTCGTTGGGGCCGCACGTGAAGAACATTCCGGAAGCGGCTCCGAGACCCCCGGGCCCCCGGGCTCGGTCCTCCCGCGGCGGCGCCGCCCCACCCGCCACGATCCCGTCAGCCCCCGCGGCAGCGCCGCCGCTCCGCCCCCCCGGCCTCTCCCTGTCCGCCGAGTTCTGCCTAGCGACGCGTGACGCCACGAGCTGCGCGCTCCCCCATTGGTCGCTCCGCGGAGTTGAGGGATTTTTGTTGCTATAACGTCTCCCGAGGGACGGGGCGTCCTCCCTCCGTGTCCCCTCCGACCCTGCTGTCCCCCCGTGTAGCCGCCCTACAAAGAGCCGCCTCTCAAATGGGGGCGTTTGGGCAGGCGCCCACAACAGACATGGCGGCGGCGGCTTCAGCAGCGCCCTCTGCGCTTGCGCGACATGCGGCGGGCGGGGCCGCTTTCCCTGCGCGCATGCGCACGGGGCTTGCCAGGGGCATGTAAGGGCGGGCGGGCGGAAGCGCGGCGTCGCGCCGGGGCTTTGCGCATGCGCGGCCGGAAGCAACCGCCCCTGCATAAGGAGCCGGGAAGCCCCGCTTGGGTCCCTTTTTCCTGCCCGGAGCCGCCGCCGCCGCCACGTGAGTTCGGCGGGTCGGGGGGGGCCCGGGTCGGGGGGTTTGGGGGGGTCGGGGGGGACCCCGGAGGGTTTGGGGGGGGCGCGAGGCCTTTTGGGGCCGGGGGGTTGGGGGCGGGGGGGCGCCGAGGCGGGAATCGGGGGTTCAGGCCTACGGGGGGCCCTGATTTGGGGGAGTGAAGATGGGAGGGGGCATAAAGTAGGAATTGAGGGGGCTCAGGGTTGGGGGGGGTGCGTGAGGAAGGAACTGGGGCGGCCCTGGGGTGGGGTTTGGGGGTTCAGACTGGGGGGGGAGGGGCGGTCTGAGCCCCCAAACCGCAACGGGACGTTGCCCCTTTAAGGGCCGCACGGTGGGGCCCAGAGCTGCCCCTTAAAAGGGCAACGCTCGTCTCCCAGCTCTCCCAGGTTCAACTGGGAGTAGTCTTTAATCGCTTTTTGGTTTTAATTAATCACGGTTAATTAAGCCCCGCCTGATTTGAGGGTCTTAGGGGGGTCCAAGAGCCTCCTGTCCCCCCCCAGTCTCATTCCCAGTATCCCCCAGAGCCCTCCCAGTTCATACTGGGAAGGCCCTTTTAAGGCGCTTTCTCTTCACTGGGACTCAGGCTTAATTTTTTGTCCATAATTAACGTGGCTTAACTAAGGCTGCACTAATTGCGGGTCGGGGGGTTAATGGGGGGGTCCAGGCCCCTCCCCTGACCCCAGTTCCCAACTGGTTTCCCAGTATGAGCGACTGGGAAACGGCCCCGGCCGTGACCGAGACCCCCGACATCAAACTCTTCGGGAAATGGAGCACGGACGACGTTCAGATCAACGACATCTCCCTGCAGGTCGCGTTCGGGGCTGAAATCGGGGGGTTTGGGGTCACTTCTTGTCTCGGGGTTTCCCCGTAGAAAATTTGAATTTTGGGAGGGAAAGTTTGGGGGGGTTTTGGGGATTTGGGGGGGTGGGATGGGGGGAGGGTTTTGCTGGGGGTTTCCAGGGTTCGGGGGGTGGCTGGAGAACCAGGAGAAGGTTCTGGAGAACCAGGAGATGGTTGGGAAGAAGGTTCTGGAGAAGGCTGAGGTTCTGACGAACCAGGAGGACGTTTAGGAGAAGGTTGAGGAGAAGGTGGAAGTTCTGGAGAACCAGGAGGACGTTGGGGAGAGTGGACGTTCCCCAAGGCCACTTGGTGGCCCCCAAGGCCTTTGATGGTCCCCAAGGCCAGTTGGTTGGTGGATGGTCCTCAAAGGCGGGCGGTTGGTTGGTGGATCGTCCTCAAAGGCTGGTTGGTTGGTTGGTGGATCGTCCTCAAAGGCTGGTTGGTTGGTTGGTGGATCGTCCTCAAAGGCGGTTGGTTGGTTGGTGGATCGTCCTCAAAGGCGGTTGGTTGGTTGGTGGATCGTCCTCAAAGGCTGGTTGGTTGGTTGGTGGACGGTCCTCAAAGGCTGGTTGGTTGGTTGGTGGACGGTCCTCAAAGGCGGGCGGTTGGTTGGTTGGTTGGTTGGTGGACGGTCCTCAAAGGTGGGCGGTTGGTTGGTTGGTTGGTTGGTGGACGGGCCTCAAAGGCGGGCGGCTGGCTGGTTGGTTGGTGGACGGGCCTCAAAGGCGGGCGGCTGGCTGGTTGGTTGGTGGACGGGCCTCAAAGGCGGGCAGTTGGTTGGTTGGTGGATGGTCCTCAAAGGCGGGCGGCTGGTTGGTTGGTTGGTGGACGGTCCTCAAAGGCTGGCGGCTGGTTGGTTGGTTGGTGGATGGTCCTCAAAGGCTGGTTGGTTGGTGGATGGTCCTCAAAGGCGGTTGGTTGGTTGGTGGATGGTCCTCAAAGGCTGGTTGGTTGGTTGGTGGATGGTCCTCAAAGGCGGGCGGTTGGTTGGTTTGTTGGTGGATGGTCCTCAAAGGCGGGCGGTTGGTTGGTTGGTTGGTTGGTGGATGGTCCTCAAAGGCTGGGCGGTTGGTTGGTTGGTGGATGGTCCTCAAAGGCTGGTTGGTTGGTTGGTGGATGGTCCTCAAAGGCGGGCGGTTGGTTGGTTGGTTGGTTGGTGGATGGTCCTCAAAGGCTGGGCGGTTGGTTGGTTGGTTGGTGGACGGTCCTCAAAGGCGGGCGGTTGGTTGGTTGGTTGGTGGACGGTCCTCAAAGGCTGGGCGGTTGGTTGGTTGGTTGGTGGATGGTCCTCAAAGGCGGGCGGTTGGTTGACGACACGATGACATCATCACCTCCAGGACTACATTGCGGTGAAGGAGAAATACGCCAAGTACCTCCCGCACAGCGCGGGGCGCTACGCGGCCAAGCGCTTCCGCAAGGCGCAGTGTCCCATCGTGGAGCGCCTCACCAACTCCATGATGATGCACGGGCGCAACAACGGCAAGAAGCTGATGACCGTGCGCATCGTTAAGCACGCGTTCGAGATCATCCACCTGCTCACCGGGGAGGTGAGGACGGGGGGTGGGTTTGGGTGCTAGGAGTTGGGTTTTGGATGTCGGAGGGATATTTTTGGGTGTCGAGGGGCTGTTTGAGGGCTCTTGGAGGGGCATTTTTGGGTACTAAAAGCTGGGTTTGGGTGTTGGAAGGACGTTCTTGGGTGCTGGGGAGTGTTTTTGGATGTCGAGGAGGCAATTTTGAGGTGTTACGGGGGCGGTTTTGGGCTCTTTGGGGGCATTTTTGGGTGTTGGGGGGCATTATTGGGTGCTAGAACTTGTTTTTTGGGTGCTGGAGAGACTATTTTGGGCACTAGAACTTGCTTTCTGGGTGCTATGGGGCCCTTTTTTGGCCACTGGGTGTGTTTTTTTCAGCTCCTAGGAGGCACTTTTGGGTGCTGGGATCTCACTTTTGGGTCCCGTGGGGACACTTTTGGGTGCTGGGCGTATATTTTTCCCCGTGAGAAGCTTCCTAATCCCTCCCCCCGCCCCCCCAGAACCCTCTCCAGGTCCTCGTTAACGCCATCATTAACTCGGGCCCCCGCGAGGACTCCACCCGCATCGGCCGCGCCGGCACCGTTCGCCGCCAAGCCGTGGACGTGTCCCCTTTGCGCCGCGTCAACCAGGTCTGTGTCCCCCCAAAAAACGCCCCCCACCCCCTTTATCCCCTTCACCCCCAAAATCTCATTTTATTTCACCTCTCCGACCCTTTTTTTGGGGCTGTTTCAGGCCATTTGGTTACTGTGCACCGGGGCGCGCGAAGCCGCTTTCCGCAACATCAAAACCATCGCTGAGTGTTTGGCCGACGAGCTCATTAACGCTGCCAAGGTAACGAGATGGGGATGCAATTAGCACCTTTAACACTTTGCGGACGTGACTGCTCCCCCGCTAAAGTAATTCCCTCCCTTTTTTTGCTTATTTTTCCCCATTTTTTACCGCCCCCCCCAGGGTTCGTCTAACTCTTACGCCATCAAGAAGAAGGACGAGCTGGAGCGTGTGGCCAAGTCCAACCGTTAATGTCACTGGTGTCACCCCCCCGGCAATAAATGTCACTTGGTTGTGACCCCTCTGGGTGTTTTGTGGCTGGGGGGGAGGTTGGTTGGTGTTTCGGGGGGTCCTTGTCCCCCCACCATGTCCCCAAGTCTGGGGTGTCCCCCACATAGTGTCACCAAATTGGGGGCGGTGACAACACAGTCGCCCCCCATGGACAGGACACAGCGGTGACAAATGTCCCCGATTTTCAGGTAAGGGGGTGGGAGCTGAGCCCCCCAAATGTGGGGGGGGGGCAATGTGGTCAAACTGGGCCGGTGGATCCCCCAAAATATTGGGGGGGGGGGGGGAAGGGGCAGAGTCGGTGTCACCAAAGGGAATTTTTGGTACTGTGGGGTTTGGGGAGGGGGCACATGAATTTGGGGCGGTTCATCGTTTTTTTGTTATTTTGCCACCCCAATCTGGGCCGCACCCCCAGAATGGCCAATCTGGGGAGTTTGGGAGTGTTGCGGGGTTTAGACTCAGTATTAAGGCAAAGCTGGGGGGGGTTGTGGCTGGTGCAGGATGGGCTGGATCTGGGATAAGCTCAGGTGTAGAAGCAGCTTAAACCCAGGATCGATCAGATTCAGGATCGAGTTGGGTCCAGGACCAGCCTAAATCCAGGATTAACTGGATCCAAGACCAGCCAAACCTGGTTTCAAGACCAGCCTGGATCCGGGATCAACTTGGCTTCAGGATCAGCTTAAACCAAGGACCAGGCGGAGCTGGGAACAATCAGATTTAGGATAAGCCCAGATCCAGGAAGAGCCTCATCCAGGACTAAGTGGATCCAGGCCCAACTCAAATCTAGGAACAAGCTGGATCCAGGATGAACTGGACCTAAGAACAGTCAGATCCAGGATAAGCTGGATCCAAGACCAGCCTGGGAGCAGGTTTAGCTTGATCTAGGACCAATTCGATCTAAGAACAACGGGAGCGAAGAGGTTGGACCCAGTTGGCTCCAGGACCAGGCAGATCCAGGAAGAGCAGAATCTAAGACCGGCTTAGATTGAGGATAAACTGGGCCTGGGACCAGCCTGATCCACGATTAGCCTGGACCAAGGAACAACCAGATTTAGGATCAGTTGGACCCAGCATCAGTTGGACCAAAGAACAGCCGGACCCAGGATCAGCTGGATCATTTCCTCCCCCCCAAAGCTGAACTCAACCCCTAGGACTGACTGTAGGCCAGGCCTACAGCTCTCCGGCCGGTTTAGGACCGAGTGTCATTTCCCTTGCGCGGTGAAACCACCACAACAAACACCGTGACAAGGAGCAGAGTCTGGTTGTTCACTAAAGTGCAACTGTACATCAGACAAACCAGACCCCCAAGACAACAGTCTAAAGCCCGGCCTAACGCTGAGCTCGACCTTCCACACGCCGCCTGTTACAGGCGGCCGATACGGCAGCGAAAACCAGCGGCAGTTGCAGCGACGACCGATCCCGAACCGGCCGTCACAGTCGCCGATCCCGTTGTGCGATTGTCCGTCCGAGTTGGGCGCTCCGGCCTGGCTTAACTAGACTCGGGTTTTACGCTACAGCCTGACGTTAAAACTACGGGAATCACGATGCAACCGCCGGCACCCCCAGGTGGGACGGGTGTTGGGGACACCTGGAGGGGAGAGGGGACGACCCGAGGGAGTTGGGTTGACTGGAGGGAATACGGGGGGTTGTTGGGGATGTGGGGTGACTGTACCGGAGATGGGACGACTGTAGGGGTGAGAGATTGACTGTAGGGGGACACGGGATGGCTGTAGGGGACACGAGATGACTGTAGGAGCAGTGGGCTGGTTGTAGGTGACACAGGTTGACTGGAGCAGAGATGAGATGACTGTAGGGGACGTGGGACTGTAGGCAGCAGCTGCGGGGTTGCAGGATGACGGCAGGGGACAAGGGACGGTTGTAGGGGACATGGGACAATGGTAGGGGACCCAGAACAGTTGTAGCTGGCACAGGACGGTTGTAAGGAGTCGTGGGATGGTTGTAGGGGATATGGGACGGCTGTAGGGGCAGTGGGACAGTTGTAGGGCACACAGGTTGACTGTAGGGGACATGGGACGGCTGTAGGGGACATGGGGGGGTCTCCATGCTGTTTTAACCCCAACCCCCCATGGCCCTTCCAACCACACCGGTGGGCGGGTGACAAAAACACAACCCCCCACAAACCCGCGTCGGGGCGGGACTTAAAAACCAGTTAAACACCTTAAAAATACCCCATCAGGTACCCAAGAGGCTCCGCCCCCCCAACCCCACCCTGTGACCCCACCCTGCTTAGCCCCGCCCCCCCCCTTGCTTAGCTCCGCCCCCTCCGGGTGTCACTTGTAGAGGAGATGGACGCGGCTCCCGTCGCAGTTACCGCGTCCCAGCTTGTCCGCCTGTTCGGACACGAGGCAGCGCACGAGGGGGAGGTTGGGGGGGTAGAACGGACCCGGGGGGGCCGAGGGGGGCGGGGGGGACCCCAACCCGGGGGGCAGGTGGTTGTTGTCACCGTCCCGCGCGGGGTTGGACGAGCGGCGGCGGGAACGGAGCTGCTGGCGGTCGTGGAGCTGCTGGCGGAGCTCGGAGACGCGTTCCTCCTTCTGCCGGGGCGAGAAACGCGGATTTTGAGGGGTCTAGACCCCCAAAAAATGAAATTTTGGGGGGGCTGTCCCCCAAAAAGACAAATTTTGGGGTCTCTACACCCTAAAAAGTGGGATCCCCCCTCCCACGTCATCCTCATTGAGGTGTCAGCGTCTTGGAGATGATCAACCCCTTGAAGCTCCAACCCGCCTACATGGGGTGGCCGAACCCCCATTTTGGGGTGTCCACCACCCAAAAAAATGAATTTTGGGGGTGCCTACCCCCCCAAAACCCCCATATTTTTGGGGCCCCCCACCTCAGCGATGATTTTCTCCAGCTCACGGTTCTCCTTCTCCAACAGCCGGGACTTCTCCTCCTCGTTATTGTTGGTGGACGACCCCGTTTTCATGGTGTCCTGCTGCTCCGACTGCCACTCGCCCCGCGTGATGAGCCGGCGCATCTGGAACGTCCCCCCAGCGTCACTGATGTCCCCAACCCAAGCGACGCCCCCACCTGGTGGTCCCACGTCCCCAACGGTCATCGTCACCTCCACGACCCAAGTGCAGAAGAAACAACCTTGAGGCAACATCTTGACCCAACGAGGACATTGGACGATTGTTCCTCCCCACTCCAGAAGAAACACACGGACCCCAAAACACCCGACGCCACCACCCCTGTCCCCGTTGTCACCTTGGGGACAAACAGCACGACCAAGGTGATGTAGGAGGAGAAGACGACGGCCAAGGACGCGAAGGCGAAGGCCGCGTCCTGTTGGCTGTTGAGGATCATGGTGACGGGCGCTGTGATGAGGCAAAGGACCTGGGGGGGACACGGGACATCTGTGGGGGTCATGGGTGACGTGGGGTGACAACGGGGGAGGGGACACAACCCCCCCGGGGGTCTCACCGCCACGTTGTAAATGGCCATTCCCACCGCGCGGTGGTCATTGATCTTCTCGGTGGAGACGCTCTTGGTCTCATAGGCCAAGAAGATGCCCAAGAGCAGCAACAGCCCCTTGAAACCATAAAATATCCCTAGGCGGGGGGGAGGGGACAAACGGTCAACTGGGGACCCCCCCAAGTGCCCCCCAAATCCCCCCCCAGCCCCCTGACCCACCGAGCCAGGTGTTCATCTTGGTGGAGCTACAATGTTCCAGTTGGGGTAGGATGGAGACATCAGTGTCCGTCTTGGGCTCCTCCTTGGTGAACTCCTGGGGGTTTGGGGGGGACATGGGGGTGATGTGAGGTGTCCCCCAAGCCCCCCAAAGTGTCTCGATGGTATGAGGATCCCCCAAAACCAGGACTGTCCCCCCCAGGAGCACCCCAACATCTTGAGCAGCCCCCCAAGGCCTCAAGCGTCCCCCGATGTCAAGATCACACCCCAGCAGCCCCCCAGGGTCCCCCCAAGGTCAGGAGCACCCCGAGGGTCCCCCCGGTTTTCCCCACCTCGATGGTTCGGTGCAGCGGGTCCACGATCTGCCAAACAACCAGGGTCACCACGTCCAGCCCCACCAGCAGCCCCACGGTGGCGTAAAGTTTCCAGGGCTCCAGCGTCTGGGCGGGGGGGGACGATGGCGTCACCGTCACCGCGTTGTCACCCCCGACACTGCCCCATGGGTGTAACACTCCTCACCTTCCTCTTCTCCTTCTTCTCCTCCTTCTTGGTGAAGACCGTGTGGACCCACCAGATCTTGGTGAACATGCTGCCGTAGGCCAGGCTGAAACCCAAGCCCAGGAGCCACAACCGGGCCTGGGGGGGTTGGGAAGAGCCGGTTGTACTTCCCCCGTTCAGTTGTACCTCCCCATCTGGGTGCAGCCACTTCCGTTACACCCCCACAGACGGGACCCACCACCTGTGGACCTCCCTTGGCCAACGACCGTGGAGATCTAGAGCTCCCGACTGTCCCCATCCTCTTCCTGTAGCTCCGACTGTTCCTCCCCCAGTTGTCCCCATCCTCTGCCTGTATCTCCAGCTGTTCCTTCTCCAGCTGTAGCTCCGACTGTTCCTCCCCCAGTTGTCCCCATCCCCTGGATTTGTCCCCGTCACTTGGCTATAGCTCCAACTGTTCTTCCTCCAGTTGTCCCTGTCCTCTGCCTGTATCTCCGACTGTCCCTCCTCTGACTGTACCCACCCCTCCGTACCTGACAGACGAAGGGGAACAGCCCTGGTCCGATGTGGTACCCGTCGAGTCCCAGTGGAAAAACAGCCGCCAGCGCCAGGGTGCAGCCGACAGCCGTCATGTTGTTCAGGTACGGTTGTGAGTTCTGGATGTACCTGGCGGGACAAGGTCATCGAGGGGACAACGTGTCACCATCGGTGACATCCAACAAACCCAACGGGACATGAGAAACAGGGACAAAAAATGAGGCGACAAGACGGGAAACGATGTCGGCTAAAATGACGATGTTTTGTCATCATCATCATCATGTTCTTGAGGAGCCCAAAATCGCCCTTTTTTTAACCCTCGGGTGTTGCTGACCACACGTGTTGTCACCCACAATGAGATGGGGAACGACGTCGACTAAAATAAGGATGTTTTGTCACCACCGCCTTCTGGACAAGCCCAAAATCCTCTGGTTTTGACTTCGGGTCTTTCCCACCACGCGCAGCTGAGCCCTGTTTTTGCAAAAAAAGGTACAATTTTGCCCCAAAACCCAAGGAAACCAGGGGGGTGTCGCTCACCGGACGTGACCGTTGTAGATGTTGAAGGCCAAGCAGATGATGGCCAAGAGGATGCCCAAGGAGGCCAAGACCGAGACGGAGATGAAGAGCTTCTGGGAGAGGAAGCGGAAGGTGGTGATGACCTTGGTGTAGTCGGCCGGGGGGGCTCCTCCTGTCGTGACACCGTTGGGGGACATGGGGTGGGGTCTTCTCAACCCCTCCCCCGCGGCGGGGACCCCCCCGCAACGCGTGACGTCACTCACCGATCCACTTGTCGTTGTTGTACCAGGACAGGTTGTCCTTGGTGCTGTCGTAGTAGCCGATCTTCTTGTAGACGCCCCCTGGAAGAGCAGGAGCGGGTCAGTTCGGACCGGCTGGGAGCCCTACAGATCCATTTAGATCAGTACGGGACGTACAGAAGACCAGTACAGACCAGTTCAGACCAGTAGGGAGCTCTACTGATCCGTTTGGTTCAGTAGAGAGCCCTACAGACCAGTACAGACCAGTAAGAAGCTCTACAAGCCTGTGGACTTTCTCTTGCCCCGCTGTGGCCACCGCTTGTCCCCACTCACCTTGGAGCTGCTCGATGAGCGTCCAGGCCATGCGGGAACCGCTGGCGTCAAAGACAACGTGTCCCTGTGGTGGAACGGAGACGGGTGACGGGGACATGGCGGGTGACAGGACCACGCCCCCCAGAAGGGCGTTGGGAGAACGGTTTGGAGTGGCTCGTGAGGGAACCCTTGGTAGATGCCTTCAAGGTACCACCACCTTGAAGGTGGAGGAGTTGGGGACACGGGAGACCTTGGGGACATGGGAGACCTTGTTGGGGACATGGGAGATGTCGTCAAAGAGAAAGGGACACACTGGGGACAAGCAGATCCTCAAGGGCGTCCAACCCACCGAGACACCCTCGAAGGCAGAGGAGTTGAGGGCCCGGTAGATCTCGTCGGTGATGTTCTTGTTGTTGTAGTTGAAGTCCTCCAAGCGCAAACCCTTCTTGACCAGCTCGGCCGAGGTCTTGTTGAGGGCCAAGGCCAAGGCCCAGATGGCGTCATAGGCCAACGGGGCCTCCTGGAAGCCGCCCGTCTCCTCAGGGTTCTTGCCCAGCCGCTTCTGAAGCTTCTCGATGAACTCCTGGGAGGTCTGGGACAGAGATCACCACAGTGGTGACGTGGGGGGTGGGATGGCTGGGACCTGCTGGGAGGTCCTGCCCACCCTGTACCATGTTGGAGATGCTGCGGGTGTTCTCGGGGTTGAGCATGACGATCTCGGTGGTGACGTGGCCCTCCACGGCCTCGGCCATCTCGGCCTCGGTGCAGTTGATGGCCGGGTCCTTGATGCGGAACCAGTTGTCAGCGTACCAGCCAATGAGGAACCAGACGTACTTCTTGCCATAGAGCTTCTCCTTGTAGACCTGGGTGGGGCAAGAAGATCATCCATCCATCCATCCATCATGTTCTTCATCCATCCATGTTCTTCTCCATCCTTGTGTCCCACCACATCTCCCCCCATTTCCACCCATCCTCACATCTTTCTAACTCCGCCACCCGTCCCACCCCACTTCGCTCCATCCCACTGTCCCCAAACTGCCCCATGTCCACCTGATGTCCACCCGCCGGCCACCACCCACTGTCCCATCTTCCCAATCACCTCGCAGAAGACCTTCCGCGCCTCCGTCTCGTAGAAGAGCCCCACGATGATCCGGGCATCCTGGCGCTGCGGGGAGACAAATCACCTCGGAGGTGGCTCCTAGAAGGTTCCACCTTGAGGTTCCACGTCCATCCCCATGGTGGGGGGGGACTCGGTGGGGACAAAGACCTTGGCATGGACGAGGTGGCCTCACCTTGAGGTTCCACCTTCACCCAATGGTTGTGGGCACCATGGAGGGACTTGGTGGGGACAAGGACGTGGACACGGACAAGGTGGCCTCACCTTGAGGTTCCTGACGGGCGCAGCGGGGTCGGAGAAGAAGCTCTGGCGGAAGGTGATCTCCAACCCGGCCTCCTTCACCCGTTGGTCCAGGTCGTCGAGGGTCTGGCGGGACCGCGGGGGACGGAGCCACAGGGTGGTGAGAGAGTCCATGGTGAGTTGGGGACCCGGGGGACGGAGCCATGGGGTGGTGAGAGAGTCCATGGTGAGTCAGGGATGGAGCCACGGGGTGGTGAGGGAGTCCATGGTGAGTCAGGGATGGAGCCACGGGGTGGTGAGGGAGTCCATGGTGAGTCAGGGATGGAGCCACGGGGTGGTGAGGGAGTCCATGGTGAGTCGGGGATGGAGCCACGGGGTGGTGAGGGAGTCCATGGTGAGTCGGGGACATGGGAGACGGAGCCACGGGGTGGTGAGAGAGTCCATGGTGAGTCGGGGACACGGGGGACAGAGCCACGGGGTGGTGAGAGAGTCCATGGTGAGTTGGGGACACGGGGGACGGAGCCACGGGGTGGTGAGAGAGTCCATGGTGAGTCAGGGATGGAGCCACGGGGTGGTGAGGGAGTCCATGGTGAGTCAGGGATGGAGCCACGGGGTGGTGAGGGAGCCCATGGTGAGTCGGGGATGGAGCCCACGGGGTGGTGAGAGAGTCCATGGTGAGTTGGGGATGGAGCCCACGGGGTGGTGAGAGAGTCCATGGTGAGTTGGGGACACGGGAGACGGAGCCACGGGGTGGTGAGAGAGTCCATGGTGAGTCGGGGATGGAGCCCACGGGGTGGTGAGAGAGTCCATGGTGAGTCGGGGACACGGGAGACGGAGCCATGGGGTGGTGAGGGAGCCCATGGTGAGTCGGGGATGGAGCCCACGGGGTGGTGAGAGAGTCCATGGTGAGTTGGGGACACGGGAGACGGAGCCACGGGGTGGTGAGAGAGTCCATGGTGAGTCGGGGATGGAGCCCACGGGGTGGTGAGAGAGTCCATGGTGAGTCGGGGACACGGGAGATGGAGCCACGGGGTGGTGAGAGAGTCCATGGTGAGTCGGTGGCCACCAAACGCACGCGTGGGGGCGACGGGTTCCTCGCCGGCGGTGGCGCCGCAGGAGGGGGTGGAGCGTGTCAGGGGTGGGGCTTGGGGCATGGGGGAGGGGAAGGGTGTCCGTACCGAGGTGAAGACCTCCGTGGTCTGCTGGATGGTGGCGATCTTGGTCCAGCCCCACTTCTTGAAGAGCTGGACGCGCGTGGGGTTGTGCAGCGTGGCCGAGGGGTGGGTGCGGAAGAAGGTGGGGAAGCGCTGGCGGTTGGACAGGGCGGGGGAGCTGGAGCCGTACGAGAGCTGGGGGGGGACGGAGGGGGTCGGGTTGGGGGGTGTCGGCGCCCAACAGTCGCATAGACACCCCCATGGCCGCCTGTAGGCGCTGAGGGGTGGGGACAGGGCTGGGGATGCATGGTGACACCCAGACGCTCAACAACAGCCGGACTTGGGTCAACAGGTGTCTAGATACAGCTGCAGATGTAGCAACAACCCGAGAGCAACAGCCACACGTGGAGAAACAACTGCAAGTGCAGCGACAACCACACAAGGAGCAACAGCCTGAGAGGGACAGCCGAACATAGAGCAAGAACTTGAGAGCAACAGTCACACGTGGAGCAACAACCGCACATGGAGCCACAACCGAAGACATAGCAACAACCATGGAAGTAACAACCACACAGGCAGAACCAACCGCACGTGGAGCTACAGCCGCACAAGTTACAACCACCTGAAAGCAACAGCTGCACGAGGAGCTACAACCACACACACGGAGCAACAACCGCAAATGCAGGAACAACCACACATGGAGCAACAGCCCGAAAGCAACAACCGGACCTGTAGCAACGGTCACCCTGCACCCCCAGCAACAACCGCAGGTACAGCCGCGCATTCACCCCCACACACCATTTCACCCCCACGTTCTGCCCCACAACAACCCCCCCCAACCACCCCGTGGCCAATGAGACGCGACCCGGCCCCAACACCCTGTCCCGGTACAACCCACCAGGCAACAGTCGCGCCACATCCAGCCCAACCCAGTGTGCCCCGTGGAGGACGTAGAGATGGACAGGGCGTTCCCAACCTCCTGTCACCCCCCCAGGACCCTTGGGGACACCCCTGGGGACATTTTGGGGGACACCCAGGTGGTTCCTCACCACAATGAGGTTCCACATCCGAGCGGCCTCGGCCACCAAGGTGGAGACGCTGCTGCAACCGGGCATGAGGATGATCTTGATGGGGTCGTTGTAGAGAAGCTCGTAGAGATACTTGGTGGCCTGGCCGGGGTCACACTGGGCGGGGGGGACACACCAGGGGGTGGCTGCTGGGACCCCCTCTCCAACCCAGTATAAACCAGTTACCCCCCAGTTCCATTCTAAAGACCTTCATAGGGGATCTGGGCATCCAGGGTTTGAGCCATCAGAGGGACCCAGGCGTCCGGGATATGGGAGGAGGGGTAGGAGGGAGGCAGGGGGAGGTTCCTACCCCTCCCCCACAACCCACCTCCTCCCAGTATAACCCAGTTACCCCCCCAGTGCCATCCCAAAGTCCATTTTAGAGATCCCAGGCGTCTGGGCATCCACCAGAGGGACCCAGGCGTCCGGGACGGGAGGGGGGAGGTGATGGGGGGAGGGGATCCCTGCCCCTCCCCCCCCAGTGCTCTTTTTTTGGGGCGTTTTATGAATAATTCAGGGCACGGAAGGGTCCGGATGCCGTTGCCGTGGAAACGCAGCGGGTGGCCCCAGCTGCATCCGTTGCCGTGGCAACCAGGGACGGAGGAGGAACCAATCAGAGGAGGGGGGATTAAAAATTGGGGGAGGGGACTTTGGGGGGAGGGGATGGGATAGATTTAGGGGGATGGGACAGATTGGGGTGGGGGGACAGACGGACAGCGATGGAGACAGATGAGGGTACTGGGAATGGATGCTGGGGGTTCCCCGGATGCCTGGGTCCCCATCCTCACCCCCCCTTGATGTCCCCAACCCCATCACCACCTCCAATCCCCGTGACCCCTTGGTGTCCCCAACCCCACATCTCCCACCCCTTGGTGTCCCCGACCCCATCCATGTCCCTCTCACCATCTCCCCACCCCATCCCCACAACCTCTTGGTGTCCCCAACCCCACCTCTTGGTGTCCTCCTGCCCCATCCCCATGACCCCTTGGTGTCCCCAACCCCATCCCCATCATCTCCTGGTGTCCCCAAGCCCATCCCCATCTTCTCCTGGTGTCCCCAAGCCCATCCCCAACCCTCATCCCCATGATCCCTTGGTGTTCCCAACCCCACATCTACCACTTCTTGGTGTCCCCAACCCCACATCTCCCACCTCTTAATGTCCCCAACCCCATCTCTACTCCCCCCATCCCCACGACCCCTTGGTGTCCCCAACCCCATCTCTACCCCCACAACCCCCTCCACATGACCCCTTGATGTCACCAACCCCATCTCTACCCCCACAACCCCCTCCACATGACCCCTTGATGTCACCAACCCCACATCTCCCACCCCTTGGCGTCCCCAACCCCATCTCTACCTCCCCAACCACGTGACCCCTTGGTGTCCCCAGCCCCACACCTCCCACCCCTTGGTGTCCCCAACCCCATCTCTACCTCCCCATCCCTATGACACCTTGGTGTCCCCAGCCCCACACCTCCCACCCCTTGGTGTCCCCAATCCCACATCTCCCACCCCTTGGCGTCCCCAACCCCATCTCTACCTCCCCAACCACATGACCCCTTGGTGTCCCCAACCCCACACCTCCCACCCCTTGGTGTCCCCAACCCCATCTCTACCTCCCCATCCCTATGACACCTTGGTGTCCCCAGCCCCACATCTCCCAGCCCTTGGTGTCCCCAACCCCACATCTCCCACCCCTTGGTGTCCCCAACCCCATCTCTACCTCCCCATCCCTATGACACCTTGGTGTCCCCAACCCCACATCTCCCGCCCCTTGGCGTCCCCAGCCCCATCTCTACCTCCCCAACCCCATCCCCATGACACCTTGGTGTTCCCAACCCCTCATCTCCCACCCCTTGGTGTCTCCAACCCCATCTCTACCTCCCCAAGCCTATGACACCTTGGTGTCCCCAACCCCACATCTCCCACCTCTTGGTGTCCCCAACCCCATCTCTACTCCCGCCATCCCCATGATATCTTGGTGTCCCCAGCCCCACATCTCCCACCCCTTGGTGTCCCCAGCCCCACACCTCCCACCCCTTGGTGTCCCCAACCCCATCTCTACCTCCCCAACCCTATGACACCTTGGTGTCCCCAACCCCACATCTCCCACCTCTTGGTGTCCCCAACCCCATCTCTACTCCCCCATCCCTATGACACCTTGGTGTCCCCAATCCCACATCTCCCACCCCTTGGCGTCCCCAACCCCATCTCTACCTCCCCATCCCTGTGACACCTTGGTGTCCCCAGCCCCACATCTCCCACCCCTTGGTGTCCCCAACCCCATCTCTACCTCCCCATCCCTATGACACCTTGGTGTCCCCAACCCCACACCTCCCGCCCCTCGGCGTCCCCAGCCCCATCTCTACCTCCCCATCCCTATGACACCTTGGTGTCCCCAACCCCACATCTCCCACCCCTTGGTGTCCCCAACCCCATCTCTACCTCCCCAACCCCATCCCCATGACACCTTGGTGTCCCCAGCCCCACATCTCCCAGCCCTTGGTGTCCCCAACCCCATCTCTACCTCCCCATCCCTATGACACCTTGGTGTCCCCAGCCCCACACCTCCCAGCTCTTGGTGTCCCCAACCCCATCTCTACCTCCCCATCCCTATGACACCTTGGTGTCCCCAGCCCCACACCTCCCGCCCCTCGGTGTCCCCAGCCCCACACCTCCCAGCCCTCGGCGTCCCCCCGCGCCCACCTTGCTGTCGTGGTGGATGAGCCTCAGCTCGTAGTCGGGCAGGATGTCCCTGCGGCTGTTGACGTCCTCCAGGGCCATGCGCACGGCGGGCAGGCAGGCCTGGCCCCCCGGCCACCCCCCGCTCATGGGGAACAGCGCCCCCACGTGAACCGCCTTCTTCCCTGTCCCCAGAGCCGGGGCTGACACCAGCGCCGCCACCCCCGCCAGCACCCACAGCCACCCGGGGGGCGGCCGGGGCCCCGCCATCCCCCCGCGGGTCAGGAGGGACGAGGGGTCGGGGGCGCGCGAGGGGCCATGGCGGGGTGGCGGGGGACCGATGTCACCGGGGCGGGGGGAGGAGAGAGGGCAAAGGGGGAAATGAGCGGGGAAATCACAAAATTAGAGGGAAAACAAGAAAATAAGAGGGAAACTAGAGGGAAAATAATGGAGAAATTAGAGGGGAAATAAGAGGGAAATTAAAGGGAAAAGAAGAAGATAAGAGGGAAATTAAAGGGAAAAGAACAAGAAGATTAGAGGGAAATTAAAGGGAAAATCATGGAGAAATTAGAGGGGAAATAAGAGGGAAATTAAAGGGAAAAGAAGAAGAAGATAAGAGGAAAAACAGAGGGAAAATAAGAAAATTAGAGGGAGAATAAGGCGGAAATTAGAGGGTAAATAAGAGGAAAATTACAAGGAAAATAGGGGGAAAATAGGAGGAAAATAAGAGGAAAAATAAGAAAATAAGAGGGAAATTAGAGGGAAAATAAGAGGGAAATCAGAGGGAAAATAAGAGGGAAATTAGAGGGAAATAAGAGAGAGAAGAAATTAAAAGGAAAATAAGAGGGAAATGAGGGGAAAAAACAGAAAAAGAAGAGGAAAATTAAAGGGGAAACAAGAGGGAAAATAAAAGGGAAATAACAGGGCTGGGGGTGGAAAATAATGGGATGGGGAGAGGAGAATAAGAGGGAAAATAAGGGGAAAAGAGGAGGGATGGGGATGGAAAATAACAGGATGGGGACCGGAAAATAAGAGCGACGGGGAGCGGAGAGCCGGAGGGATGAGGATGGAAAATAACAGGATGAAGACAAGAAAATGAGAGCGGAAGGAAAATAACGGGGTGGGGGGCGGAAAATAACGGGGTGGGGGGCGGAAAATAACGGGGTGGGGGGCGGAAAATAACGGGGTGGGGAAACAGGACGGGGAGCGGAAAGATGGAGAACGGAGGAAACGGGGGGATTCGGGGCGGAGAACCCGGAGAGACGGAGCCGGGAAAATCCGGAGGGATTTGGGGCAGAAAACGGAGGGATTGGGGGTGGGGGAAATAAAGTGGGGGGGGGGAAATAACGGGATGGGGGGTGGGAAATCCGAGGGTTGGGGGGCGGAAAGATGGAGGGGAGGATGGGGATGGAGCTGGAGCTCCGAGCTGGGGAGGGAGGAGGAAGAGGAGGGGGAGGGAGGAAGAGGAGGGGGTGGAGCGAGGAAGGGGGGAGGAGGAGGAGGAGGAGGGAGGAAGGATGGACGGAGGAGGAGGGAAAGGGGACAGATGGTGAGGAGGAGGAGGAGGAGGAGGGGGGAGTGACCACCTCAGAGCCCTGATGCCAGGTGGGGCTGGATGGGGGGCGGGGGTCCTGGGGGGTGATAAACATGTTGGGGGGACACGAGGAGGGACACGGGGACGGACTCACCTGAGAACGGGCGACGCACTGTGGGGGGAAACTGAGTCACACAGAGACACCAGCCCCAAAAATGGGGGGGTGGAGGGTGGAGCTCAGGGGGCCCCCCAACCCACGGACCCCCATGGGGGCCGGGACCCCCGAATCCGGGCGCCCCCCAACCCAGGGACCCCCATGGGGGCCTGGACCCCCAAATCCGGGGGCCCCCCAACCCAGGGACCCCCAAATCCGGGGGCCCTCCAACCCAGGGACCCCCATGGGGGCCTGGACCCCCAAATCCGGGCCCCCCCAACCCAGGGACCCCCAAATCCGGGCGCCCCCCAACCCAGGGACCCCCAAATCCGGGGGCTCCCCAACCCCAGGGACCCCCAAATCCGGGGGCCCTCCAACACAGGGACCCCCATGGGGGCCTGGACCCCCAAATCCAGGGGCCCCCCAACCCCAGGGACCCCCAAATCCAGGCATCCCCCCAATCCAGGGACCCCTGAACCCCAGGGACCCCATGAAGACCTGAACCCCCAAATCCAGTGACCCCCAACCCCACACCCCCCCGGAGCCCCTGTCCCCCCACTCACGCTCGCAGACGGGTTTGGGGGTGCTCCAGCGCCCCGTTTTGGTGCAGTTGCTGCGGGGGCTCCCCAGGAGCCGGAACCCGGGGTTGCAGCTGAACTCGGCCCACGTCCCCTCCACCGGCACCCGCTCCATGGCCCGCGCCACCGCGACCCCGTTCTCCAGGCTCAGCTGCAGCCGCGGACACGTCCGCACTGGGGCGGGATGGGGGGAGACGGCGGTCAAGGGGGGGTGGTGGGATGGATGGGGATGGGGGTGGTGGGAACGGTGGTGGTGGAGCTGGTGGTGACAACGGGGATGGTGATAAATATGGTGGTGAGGGTGGTGATGGAGATGGTGGCGATAACAGGGATGGGGATGGTGGTGATGATGGGAATGGTGGTGGTGATGGGAATGGTGATAAATATGGTGGTGAGGATGGTGATGGAGATGGTGGCGATAACAGGGATGGGGATGGTGGTGATGATGGGAATGGTGGTGATGATGGGAACGGTGATGGAGCTGGTGGTGGTAATGGGGATGGTGATAAATATGGTGGTGAGGATGGTGATGGAGATGGTGGCGATAACAGGGATGGGGATGGTGGTGATGATGGGAATGGTGGTGGTGATGGGGATGGTGATAATTATGGTGGTGAGGATGGTGATGGAGATGGTGGCGATAACAGGGATGGGGATGGTGGTGATGATGGGAATGGTGGTGGTGATGGGAATGGTGATAAATATGGTGGTGAGGATGGTGATGGAGATGGTGGCGATAACGGGGATGGGGATGGTGGTGATGATGGGAATGGTGGTGGTGATGGGGATGGTGATAAATATGGTGGTGAGGATGGTGATGGAGATGGTGGCGATAACGGGGATGGGGATGGTGGTGATGATGGGAATGGTGGTGGTGATAACAGGGATGGTGATAAATATGGTGGTGAGGATGGTGATGGAGATGGTGGCGATAACAGGGATGGGGATGGTGGTGATGATGGGAATGGTGGTGGTGATGGGGATGGTGATAAATATGGTGGTGAGGATGGTGATGGAGATGGTGGTGATAACAGGGATGGGGATGGGAATGGTGGTGATGGGAATGGTGGTGGTGATAACAGGGATGGTGATAAATATGGTGGCGAGGATGGTGATGGAGATGGTGGCGACAACAGGGATGGGGATGGTGGTGATGATGGGAATGGTGGTGGTGATGGGAATGGTGATAAATATGGTGGTGAGGATGGTGATGGAGATGGTGGCGATAACAGGGATGGGGATGGTGGTGATGATGGGAATGGTGGTGGTGATAACAGGGATGGTGATAAATATGGTGGTGAGGATGGTGATGGAGATGGTGGCGATAACGGGGATGGGGATGGTGGTGATGATGGGAATGGTGGTGGTGATGGGGATGGTGATAATTATGGTGGTGAGGATGGTGATGGAGATGGTGGCGATAACAGGGATGGGGATGGTGGTGATGATGGGAATGGTGGTGGTGATGGGGATGGTGATAATTATGGTGGTGAGGATGGTGATGGAGATGGTGGCGATAACAGGGATGGGGATGGTGGTGATGATGGGAATGGTGGTGGTGATGGGAATGGTGATAAATATGGTGGTGAGGATGGTGATGGAGATGGTGGCGATAACGGGGATGGGGATGGTGGTGATGATGGGAATGGTGGTGGTGATGGGGATGGTGATAAATATGGTGGTGAGGATGGTGATGGAGATGGTGGCGATAACGGGGATGGGGATGGTGGTGATGATGGGAATGGTGGTGGTGATAACAGGGATGGTGATAAATATGGTGGTGAGGATGGTGATGGAGATGGTGGCGATAACAGGGATGGGGATGGTGGTGATGATGGGAATGGTGGTGGTGATGGGGATGGTGATAAATATGGTGGTGAGGATGGTGATGGAGATGGTGGTGATAACAGGGATGGGGATGGGAATGGTGGTGATGGGAATGGTGGTGGTGATAACAGGGATGGTGATAAATATGGTGGCGAGGATGGTGATGGAGATGGTGGCGACAACAGGGATGGGGATGGTGGTGATGATGGGAATGGTGGTGGTGATGGGAATGGTGATAAATATGGTGGTGAGGATGGTGATGGAGATGGTGGCGATAACAGGGATGGGGATGGTGGTGATGATGGGAATGGTGGTGGTGATAACAGGGATGGTGATAAATATGGTGGTGAGGATGGTGATGGAGATGGTGGCGATAACGGGGATGGGGATGGGAATGGTGGAGATGGGAATGGTGATGGAGCTGGTGGTGATAATGGGGATGGGGATGGGAATGGTGGTGATGGGAATGGTGATGGTGAAGGTGATCATGGTGGTGATGATGGTGATGAGGATGGAGCTGGTGGTGATAACGGTGATGGGAATGGAAATGGTGGTGATAACAGTGACAGGGATGGAGATGGTGGTGATAACAGTGGTGGAGATAGAGATGAGGATGGTGATGGAGATGGGGATGATGGTGATAATGGTGATGGAGATGGGGATGATGGTGATAATAGTGATGGAGATGGAGATGCGGATGGTGATGGAGATGGGGATGATGGTGATAACGGTGATGGAGATGGGGATGATGGTGATAACAGTGATGGAGATGCAGATGGTGATGGAGATGGAGATGGGGATGATGGTGATAACAGTGATGGGGATGGAGATGGGGATGGAGATGGGGATGATGGTGATAACAGAGATGGAGATGGAGATGCGGATGGTGATGGGGATGATGGTGATAACGGTGATGGGGATGGAGGTGATAAGGGGGATGGGGATGGAAATGGTGGTGACAACGGGGGTGGAGCTGGAGCCGCCGGTGCCGGCCCCGGTGACACTCACGGCAGCGGCTGGGCTGTCCCATGGCCGTCCAGGTGCCGTCGCGCTGGCACTTGCGCACCTTGGGCCCCAGGATCTCGCGGTCGGGCCGGCAAACGTACTCGATCTCGTAGTCGAAGGGCAGGAAGCGGACGCTCCGAACCTCCTCGGGGGTCAGACCCCGGTACCGGATCCCCCCGTCCCGCGGGGGGTGGATGATCTGGCACCCTGGGGGGGACGCCGGGTGGGGGGGTCACATGCCGGTTGGGGGGTCACACGCCGGTATCAGGGGGTCACCCCCCGGTTTGGGGTCACCCACCCTCGGTGAGGTTGACGTGAACGGCCGCCAAGTTGGGCTCCAGCAGCACCAGCAGCGTCAGCGGCACCAGCAGCATCTGTGGGGACACGGACACCCGTGGGGACACCTGCGGGGACGGGGACACCTGTGGGGACAGGGCCACCTGTGGGGACACCTGCGGGGACGGGGACACCTGCGGGGACGGGGACATCTATGGGGACATCTATGGGGATGGGGACATCTGTGGGGACATCTGTGGGGACATCTGTGGGGATGGGAACACATATGGGGACAGAGACACCTGTGGGGACACCTGTGGGGACGGGAACATCTATGGGGACATCTGTGGGGACGGGAACATCTATGGGGACATCTGTGGGGACATCTATGGGGACATCTATGGGGATGGGACACCTGTGGGGACGGGAACATCTATGGGGACATCTGTGGGGACATCTATGGGGACATCTATGGGGATGGGACACCTGTGGGGATGGGAACATCTATGGGGACAGAGACACCTGTGGGGACACCCATGGGGACGGGAACATCTATGGGGACATCTGTGGGGACATCTATGGGGATGGGAACACATATGGGGACAGAGACACCTGTGGGGACACCTGTGGGGATGGGAACATCTATGGGGACATCTATGGGGACACCTGTGGGGATGGGGACATCTATGGGGACAGGGACACCTGTGGGGACAGGGACACCTGTGGGGACACCCATGGGGACGGGAATATCTATGGGGATGGGGACATCTATGGGGACAGGGATACCTGTGGGGACAGGAACATCTATGGGGACACCTGTGGGGACATCTATGGGGATGGGAACACCTATGGGGACATCTATGGGGACATCTGTGGGGATGGGACACCTGTGGGGACAGGGCCACCTGTGGGGACACGCGTGGGGATGCACACGGGGCAGCGTACACCACGTTTCCACACACGGCGCAAAAAGATTCGATTTTCTTCTTTTTTTTCCCTAATGTATTTTGTACCTTTAAATTTTATTTTAAATTGATTTAAAATTTATTTTACATTTTTAAATGTCTTTTAAAAATTAAAGTATTTCACATTTATCTTTTTTAAATAATTGAATTTTAACTTTAACTTTGACTTTTAAAAATGTCTTTTATTTTTAAATTATATTTTACATTTATTTTAACTTTCTTTAAAATTTTAAAATTGTGTTTTATTTTTCAATCGCATTTTTAATTTGTTTTAACTTTCTTTAAAATTTTAAAATTTCTTGTATTTTTTAATCACATTTTAAATTTATTTCAACTTTACATTTAATTTTTTTTTTCAGTTCAGAAATTGAATTTTTGAAATTGCATTTTCAATTCCTTTTTTTAACTTTGGCCCGAACGAATCGCGTTTTCAAACCCCTCTTTTCAGGCGCATTTCAAATTCAGGTCCAATTTTTAAAATTTCTTTGCAATTCAAAAGCCACAACTAAATATTTCTGGAGGGCCCGATCCTGGGGTGGGGTCACCCCCACTTTGTGCCCCCCCCCAATCCCAGCCAGGCCGGGGGGTTAATTAGCCGGCCCCTAATGAGGGTTAATTAGCAGTGACCCCCCCCGGACAGGACGGGGGTCCCTGGGGGGACCCGGAATTTGGGGGGTCTCAGGTTTGGGGGGGTCCAGGATAAGAGGGAGGGGCCCAGGGTGAGGGCGGGTCCCCGAATTTGGGGGGTCCCCGAATTGGGGGGGAGGTCCCAAAATTTAAGGGGGGGGGTCCAAGGATTTGTTGGGGGGGGGATAAAGGCCCCAAATGTGGGGGGGGAATTTTGGGGGGGTCCCAGGGATGGTCCGAGGATGGGGAGCTTTAATGGGGGGGCACAAAAAGGGGCGATCGGTGCCTCTCCCTGACCCCCCCCAATTTTACACCCCCCCATTCCCACCCCCTCCCCTAACCATCGCCCCTCCCCCACCTCTCCCCCCTGCCCAGAGCCAGGGACCCCCATTTATTTTGGGGGGGGGGGGTGGGGGGGTGGTTTTTCTTACCTTGTCGCCGGGGGGGGTCACGGAGATGGGGGGGAGGGGAAGATAAAGGGGGGGGGCAGCGATTCCGGGGGGGGGGGCTGGCGGCGATCGGGGGGTCAGGAGGGTGGGGGAGGGGTCAGGAGGATGGGGGGGGTCCCCGGGTTCTTGGGGGGGGGGTCACGGATTTGGGGGGGGTCACGGAGGTGGGGGGAGGGGACGATGGAGCGGGAGAAGCGCCGGAAAATCCCGGGGATGTGGGAAAAAAACGGCGGGGGGGGAGGGGAGGGGGGGAGGGGCGGATGGGGGGGGGGCGGGGGGGGACACACGGACGGTCCCAAAATGATTTTTTTGGGGGGGGGGATGCGGCACCACGGGGATGGGCGCGGGGTGATGGGAAGAGGAGGGCGGGGGGGGAGGGGCCGGATCCGCCTTGGGAGGGGGAGGGGGGGGCGGGGCCGCTGCGGGGGGTGTCGGGGGTGGGGGGAGGGGGAGACGGGGAAAACGGGGCGGGGGGGGGATGCGGATCGGGGGGGGGGTGGGGCGCCCAGGGAGGGGGGGGGGTGGGGGGCTGGGGGATCTGGGGGGGCTGAGGACGCTCGGGGGGGTGGGGGGGGTTGGGGCACAGCCCGATCCCCCCCGGTCCCTTCATGACCCCCCCCCGCACACCCACCCGCGTCCCGCCCCTCCCCCCCTTTCCCTGCAGGGATTATCCCCGATAATCCCACCCCCCCCATCCCCCGCTGCCTGCGGGGGGGGGGGGTCAGGGGGGGCGGGGGGGGCGGGGTGCAGGTGGGTGCACACGGGGGGTGGGGGGGGTACAGGTGCAGGGGGGGTCGGGTTGCAGGGGGGGTTTGGGGTTTGGGTTGCAGGGGATGCAGGGGGGGGTTGGGGTGCAGGTGCAGGGGGGGTTTGGGTTGCAGGGGTGCAGGGGGGGGTTGGGGTGCAGGTGCAGGGGGGGTTTGGGATGCAGGTGCAGGGGGTTTGGGGTGCAGGGGTGCAGGGAGGGGTTGGGGTGCGGGTGCAGGGGGGGTCAGGTTGCAGGGGGGGTTTGGGGTGCAGGGGTGCAGGGGGGGGTTGGGTTGCAGGGGTGCAGGGGGGTTTGGGGTGCAGGGGGGGGTTGGGGTGCGGGTGCAGGGGGGGTTTGGGGTGCAGGTGTGGGGGGGGTTTGGGGTGCAGGGGGTGCAGGGGGGGGTTGGGGTGCGGGTGCAGGGGGGGTTTGGGGTGCAGGGGGTGCAGGGGGGGTTTGGGGTGCAGGGGGGGTTGGGTTGCAGGTGCAGGGGGGTTTGGGGTGCAGGGGTGCAGGGGGGGGTTGGGGTGCAGGGGTGCAGGGGGGTTTGGGGTGCAGGGGGGGTTGGGTTGCAGGTGCGGGGGGGTCAGGCCGGCGCCGGCAGCTCCCGCGGGGCCCTGTGATCGCAGCACCCGCAGCGCTCAGTGGGTGCTCGGCACCCATCCTGCGCACCCTGTGCTGGGCGCTCAGCACCTTCAGCTGCACCCTGGGCATGGAGAACCCCCCTGAGCACCCGGCACAGGGGTGCTGAGCACCCCGCAACGTGCTCAGGGTGCAGCTGAAGGCGCTGAGCACTGTGGACCGTGCACAGGGTGCAGCAGGATGGGTGCTGAGCATCATGCACCGTGCACAGGGTGCAGCAGGATGGGTGCTGAGCATCATGCACCCTGCTCAGGGTGCAGCTGGAACATGCTGAGCACCCATCCTGCTGCACCCTGAGGAGGGTCCTCAGCACTTTCCAGCTGCACCCTGTGCATGGTCCATGCTGCTCAGCACCCATCCTACTGCACCCTGTGCGTGATGCACGGTGCTCAGCACCCATCGTGCTGCACCCTGTGCATGGTGCACAATGCTCAGCACCCATCGTGCTGCACCCTGTGCATGGTGCACAATGCTCAGCACCCCTTCTCTTGCTGCTCAGCACCCATCCTACTGCACCCTGTGCGTGATGCACGGTGCTCAGCACCCATCGTGCTGCACCCTGTGCATGGTGCACAATGCTCAGCACCCATCGTGCTGCACCCTGTGCATGGTGCACAATGCTCAGCACCCCTTCTCTTGCTGCTCAGCACCCATCCTACTGCACCCTGTACATGATGCACGGTGCTCAGCACCCATCCTGCTGCACCCTGTGCATGGTGCACAATGCTCAGCACCCCTTCTCTTGCTGCTCAGCACCCATCCTACTGCACCCTGTGCATCGTGCACAATGCTCAGCACCCATCCTGCTGCACCCAGTGTATGGTGCATGATGCTCAGCACCCCTTCTCTTGCTGCTCAGCACCCATCGTGCTGCACCCTGTGCATGGTCCCTGCTGTTCAGCACCCATCCTGCTGCACCCTGCACCGGGTGCTCAGCACCTTCCTGCTCAGCACCCTCTGAAGCGGCTGCGCAGAATTAGGTGGGGACACCCCCCGGCCCCCCCCGGCTCCTCCAGCCACTGTAAACACCAAAAGTAGGTCATGGCGCCGCGCGTCTTCCTCGGCATCCTCGTCTTCCTCGGCATCTGCGTCATCCTCATCTTCATCCCTGGCATCATCGTCCTCCTCATCCCTGGCATCCTCATCTTCCTCGTTTTCCTGTTCATCCTCTTCATCCTCATCTTCCTTTTCATTCTCATCTTCATCCTCATCTTTGTCCTCATCTTCATCCTCTTCCTCCTCGTTTTCCTCTTCATCCTCTTCCTCATCCTCCTCAAGTTGACAGGACAAGAGGAAACGGCCTCAAGTTGCACCAGGGGAGGTTTAGATCGAATATTAAGAAAAAATTCTTCATGGGAAGGGATGTCGGGCGTTGGAGCCGCCAGAACCACCCCGGGGTTCAAACGGCACCAGAACCACCCCGGGGCTCAAACGGCACCAGAACCACCTCGGGGCTCAAATGGCACCAGAACCACCCCGGGGTTCAAACGGCACCAGAACCACCCCGGGGCTCAAATGGCACCAGAACCACCCCGGGGTTCAAACGGCACCAGAACCACCCCGGGGCTCAAACGGCACCAGAACCACCCCGGGGCTCCAAATGGCACCAGAACCACCCCGGGGCTCAAACGGCACCAGAACCACCCCGGGGCTCAAACGGCACCAGAACCACCCTGGGGCTCAAACGGCACCAGAACCACCCCGGGGTTCAAACGGCACCAGAACCACCCCGGGGTTCAAACGGCACCAGAACCACCCCGGGGCTCAAATGGCACCAGAACCACCCCGGGGTTCAAATGGCACCAGAACCACCCCGGGGTTCAAATAGCACCAGAACCACCCCGGGGCTCCAAATGGCACCAGAACCACCCCGGGGCTCCAACAGCACCAGAACCACCCCGGGGCTCAAATGGCACCAGAACCACCCCGGGGCTCAAACGGCACCAGAACCACCCCGGGGCTCAAAATGGCACCAGAACCACCCGGGGAGCCTCGGGGGGTGTCCGGGGGCGGGTGGACAGGGCGCTGTGCAGCGGTGCCCGGCGCTCGGGCTCCTCCAGCCCCAACCGGCCCGGGGTTCCGTGACCGGAGGAGAAGCCCGAGCGGTGCTGAGGTCCCACCAGCACCAGCACGGGGGTGGAACGTGGTGGTGACGTCCCCATGGAGATGGGGATGGAGGAGGAGGAGGAGTTGGGATGAAGGGGAGGAGGAAGAGGAGTTGGGATGGAAGAGGGAGAGTTGGGATGAAGGAGGAGGAGGAGGAAGGAGGAGGAGGAAGAGGAGTTGGGATGGAGGAGGAGAAGTTGGGGTGGAGGAGGAGGAGTTGGGATGAAGGAGAAGGAGCAGGAAGAGGAGTTGGGGTTGAGGAGGGAGAGTTGGGATGAAGGAGGAGGAAGAGGAAGGAGGAAGAGGAGTTGGGATGGAGGAGGAGAAGTTGGGGTGGAGGAGAAGGAGCAGGAGGAGGAGGAAGAGGAGGAGGAGTTGGGATGGAGGAGTGAGCGAGGAGCTGGAGGAAGGATGGAGGAGGAGTTGGGGTGGAGGAGGAGGAGCAGGAGGAGGAAGGGGAGGATGAAGGAGGAGTTGGGATGAAGAAGGAGTTGGGATGAAGGAGGAGGAGTTGGGATGAAGGGAAGGAGGAGGAGGAAGAGGAGTTGGGGTTGAGGAGAGAGAGTTGGGATGAAGGAGGAGGAGGAGGATTTGGGATGAAGGAGGAGCAGGAGGAGGAGTTGGGGTGGAGGAGGAGGAGGAGGAGTTGGGATGAAGGAGGAGTTGGAGGAGTTGGGATGAAGGAGGAGGAGGAGGAGTTGGGATGAAGGAGGAGCAGGAGGAGGAGTTGGGGTGGAGGAGGAGGAGGAGGAGTTGGGATGAAGGGAAGGAGGAGGAGGAGGAGGAGGGCTAAGGGGGGGAGGAAGGCGGCTCCGTCGCTCCCCGCCCCCCCCTCACACGAGGAGCCGCATCCCACGGGTCGGGGGGAATTAGTGGAGCCCATTAGGGGGCAGTCGGGGGCCCTGGGGGTAATTAGGGGGGATGGGGGAGGATCTGGGGGCAATTGGGGGGGCGTGGGGGGTCCTAAGGGTAATCGGAGGATATGTGGGGGTGAGCAAGGGGGAGCTGGGGGTCCCAGTGGTAATTAGAGGGGGTGTGGGGGTCATTAGGGGGCATATGGGTGTCCTAGGGGTAATTAGAGGTGGCACTGGGGTAATTAAGGGGGGAATAGGGATAATCTCCATTGCGGGGGGGTCCCGGGGTTGGTTTTTTGGGGGGGGACCCGGGAATTGGGGGGTGGAGCCCAGAGAGGGGTGAGGGTGGAGCTGGGGGGGGGGGGACACCCCCAAAGGGGGGATCTCAGAGCTGCCCCCGGGGGACAAAGAGGGGGGTCCCCAAAGAGGGGGGTCCCCAAAGTGGGGGGTCCCCAAAGTGGGGGGATCCCCAAAGAGGGGGGTCCCTAAGGAGGGGGGATCCCCAAAGAGGGGGGTCCCCAAAGAGGGGGGTCCCTAAGGAGGGGGGATCCCCAAAGAGGGGGGCCCCTAAGGAGGGGGGATCCCCAAAGTGGGGGTTCCCCAAAGTGGGGGGTCCCTAAGGAGGGGGGATCCCCAAAGAGGGGGGTCCCCAAAGTGGGGGGGTCCCCAAAGAGGGGGGTCCCTAAGGAGGGGGGATCCCCAAAGAGGGGGGTCACCAAAGAGGGGGGTCCCTAAGGAGGGGGGTCCCCAAAGAGGGGGATCCCCAAAGAGGGGGGTCCCTAAGGAGGGGGGATCCCCAAAGTGGGGGGTCCCCAAAGTGGGGGGATCCCCAAAGAGGGGGGTCCCCAAAGAGGGGGGTCCCTAAGGAGGGGGGATCCCCAAAGAGGGGGGTCCCCAAAGAGGGGGGTCCCTAAGGAGGGGGGATCCCCAAAGTGGGGGGTCCCCAAAGAGGGGGGTCCCCAAAGAGGGGGGTCCCTAAGGAGGGGGGATCCCCAAAGTGGGGGGGTCCCCAAAGAGGGGGGTCCCCAAAGTGGGGGGTCCCCAAAGTGGGGGGTCCCTAAGGAGGGGGGATCCCCAAAGTGGGGGATCCCCAAAGAGGGGGATCCCCAAAGAGGGGGGACCCCCGCGGCATAACGTGGGGAAAGCGGGGGGGGAGCGCGGGGGGGACCCCAGATTGCCGGGAGATGGGCCCAGAGCTGGGGGCCCCAGGAGCCCGCGGAGGGGCGGCCCCGGAGCCAGGACGGGCCCCGCGCCCCCAGGACCGCCCGCAAGCCCCGCCCCTCGTTAATATTCATTGTCCTGGGCGGGGCCCGCCCGCTCGCCCCGCCCCGCCGCTGAATGGCTAATGAGGGGGCGGGGCTTAAGGGGGCGGGGCTTGCGGGGCATTTCCGGCCCCACATCCACTTCCGGGTGCGGAGGGCGCGGCAGCGGCGGCTCCTGGGAGCGTCTCCTCAAAATCTCTCCTGGGAATCTCTGGATTTGGCGAAATCCCTCGGGGTTTCTTTTCCTCAAATTCCCGCGGTTTAGGGGAAATGCTCCAAGCGAAGCGCCCGGGACAGCGCGGGGGCGGCGGCGGCGCTCGGGGGGGTCCCCCGGACGGAGGCGACAACTCGGGGATAAATGGGGACAACGTGGAGACAAATGGGGACAACGTGGAGAACAACGGGGACAACGTGGAGAACAACAGGGACAACGTGGAGAACAACGGGGACAACGTGGAGAAGAATGGGGACGACATGGAGATAGATGGGGACAACGTGGAGATAGATGGGGACAACGTGGAGAAGAACGGGGACCCCGTGGAGAACAACAGGGACAACTTGGAGAAGAATGGGGACGACATGGAGAAGAATGGGGACAACTTGGAGAAGAGCGGGGACAGCGCAGAGGGGGCCGGGGACACGCCGGTGCCAGCGGGTGAGAGTCCCCGGGGTTGGGGACAAGCCGGGGGTGGGTGGCTGAGAAGGGGCTTTGGTGGGGCCGTTTGGGGACACGGGCCGGGGGCTTGTGTCCCCAAACCTGCTGCCGCCGGGACCCCAAAAGCGGCTCCCGCCGTGTCCCCAGCCCTTCCCCCAGCGGGACCCCAAACCTCGCGCCACCGCGGGTCCGTCCCTTGTGCCACCGTGTCCCCAGATCTTGTGCCACCGCATCCTCCTCCCACCATGTCTCCCACCCTTCCCTCAGCATGTCCCCATCCCTCCCATCCTGTCCGCACCATGTCCCCATCCCCCCCATCGTGTCCCCATCCCCCCCATCGTGTCCCCATCCCCCCCATCGTGTCCCCATCCCCCCCATCGTGTCCCCATCCCCCCCATCGTGTCCCCATCCCCCCCATCGTGTCCCCATCCCTCCCATCGTGTCCCCGTCCCTCCCATCATGTCCCTGTCCTTCCCGCCATGTCCCCGTCCTTCCCACTGTGTCCCCATCCCTCCCACCATGTCCCCACCATGTCCCAGTCCCTCCCATCATGTCCCCGTCGTGTCCCCATCCCTCCCATCATGTCCCCACCGTGTCCCCCATCTCTCCCACCTTGTCCCCATCCCTCCCACCATGTCCCCGTCCCTCCCACTGTGACACCGACTCTTGTCCCCCCCAGATTCCTCCCCAGCACATTTGGCGTCACCGCAGCAGCCGCGACGGCAGCAGGAGGTTGCCGCCCCGTCCCCACGGCCCCATCGCGGGGGATCCCCCCCGCCCGGGCCCCCCGACGTCCCCAACAGCTGCCGGGACTGCGGGAAGAGCTTCCGCTCCCGCTCCGCGCTGACCAACCACCAGCGGATCCACACGGGCGAGCGGCCCTTCGGCTGCCAGGACTGCGGGCGCCGCTTCAACCGCCGCTTCAACCTGACCCTGCACCGCCGCGTGCACACCGGGGACATGCCCCACGCGTGTCCCCACTGCGGGAGGACCTTCCGCGTCAGCTCCACGCTGCTCCGTCACCAGAAGACGCACACGGGCGAGCGGCCGTACCGCTGCGGGGAGTGCGGCAAGAGCTTCCGCCACAGGTCCACGCTCACCGGCCACGGCCGCGTCCACTCGGGCGAGCGGCCCCATAAGTGCCCCGAGTGCCACAAGAGCTTCGCCGAGAGCTCGGAGCTGCTCCGGCACCGGCTGATCCACACGGACGGGCGGCCCCACAAGTGCCCCGAGTGTCCCAAGAGCTTCAGGACGAGCTCGGAGCTCGCGGAGCATCGGCGGTCGCACACGGACGAGCGGCCCTACGAGTGCGGCGAGTGCGGCAAGAGCTTCAAGAAGAGCTCGGGGCTGGTGCAGCATTGGCGCGTCCACACGGACGAGCGGCCCTACCAGTGCGGTGAGTGCCCCAAGTCCTTCAAGTACAGCTCGGATTTGGTGCAGCACCTGCGCGTCCACACGGATGAGCGGCCCTACCAGTGCACCCAGTGCCCCAAGAGCTTCAGGAACAGCTCGGGGCTGGTGCAGCACTGGCGGGTCCACGCCGGCGAGCGGCCCTGCGCTTGTCCCCAATGCGGGCGGCGTTTCGGCGACGGCTCCGAGCTGGCGCGGCATCAACAGACGCACGACACCGAGGGCGAATGTCCCAGCCCAGAGAACTTTGCAAACAGCCCCAAGCGGCGCTGCGGTCGCCCCGGAGAGAAAAGTCACCGCTGCCCTGAGTGCGGGCGCGGGTTCAGCCGCAGCTCCAACCTGCGCGTCCACCAGCGCTCGCACCTGGCGCAGAAACCCTACACCTGCCTCGACTGCCCCAAAAGCTTCACCTGCAGCACCCAACTCATCCGGCACCGGCAGATCCACAGCCGGGAGAAGCCGTAGGGGCTTTGGGAGCCGCTCCGGATTCGCCCCTGACCGCAGGGACCGACCCCGTCCTGGTGGCATCTCCAACCGCCGCCCGCATCACGTTGGTCTCTTATATACAAACCTTTTTATTTCTGGGAGGTGTTTTTTACAAAAAGACGCCGCCCCCACTCTTTTTTTAGCCTTGTAGACGAGGGGAAGGGAGGGAGGGGAGACTCACGAGCTTCGCTTGAAAAAAAGGGAAATTATGGTAAAATGTTTCTTTTTTTCTAGTTGTCTCTAATTTTTCGGTGTCTTTAGGGTCTCTTTAAGGCGTGGGGATGGATCGAACAAAAATCGCAGCTGAAATAACCCGTCCCCCCCACCCCACCGATTATTTCTTTCCCCGTATGTTTTTTTATATATAAAAATGGGATTTTTTGGGAGGGTGGTTTTTAGAGATCAAGGGAAGAGACCCATGAGCTTCACCCAGCAAAAAGGAAGCCGCAGGAAAATGGGCTTTTTTTTCTAGATGTCTCGGTTCAATTTCTTTAACTTTTCAACCCTCTTCAGGGTCTCTTTCCAAATGTTCTTCTTTTTTTATTTTTTAATTTTTCAACCCTCTCTGGGGTCTTTTTTTAGGGATCGAAGGAAAAGCGCACCCGAAATAAACTCATTTGCGCGTTGGTGTTTGTGGGGATCTGTGGTGGCGACGAATCGGGGTTGTATGGGGGGACGAGCAGTTTTTGGGGTGGGAAACCTTAAAAACGCTCAATTTTGCGGGGGCGGAGCTTTGGTTGAACCCCATTGGTCGCTTGTGGGGCGCGGGGGCGGGACCTTTGCGCGGGGGTGCTGGTTAACGGGTGGTGGGCGATCGCATTGTGTCACGCGCTTAATTATCCGATCGACGGCGAGCGGAGCGATGGGTCGTTAGTAGCGATTCGGCGCGTAATTTTAATTTAATTTTAATTTAATTTAAATTACTACCCGGTCACGCGCGGTATTGGTCACTTACCAACAATTCTCATTGGTAAAAGGTCTCTCTGCCTTGAGGGGTGACTTGGAGAGGTGGCTGAGCTCAAAAACCCCTCATTTTCCCGTCGTATTTATGGAATAAAGTGGTTTGCTCGGCATTAAATCATCACCTGCGATGGGAAAGGTCTTGGGGAGGCTCCTTGTGGCCTCCATGCGGCCCGGGGCGGTGGTGGCGTCACCATCGCCGGCGGTGACGCGTTGAGGTTCGTGGGGACGCGGGTTGGTGCCGGCGTTGGGTTCACGGTCGGACTCGATCCCGAGGGGCTTTTCCAACCAAAACGATTCGGCGATTCCGCGGAATTTCCTCGTTTGCTGATAAACGAGTCTCGGAAAAGCCCGTAGAGCGTCTCGATGTCAACCTTGGCCAATCCCTTGGAGGATCCTCCTCTTGGAACAAGGCGAAGCTCCAAACGCTGGCGACACGTCGATGGCGTCGCCACGTGAAGTAATAACAGACGTTTTTTGAGAAAGGGAAGAAAACGGGCCAAATCCTCCCAAAAGAGGTTTTCACCGTAAATCGAAGGTCAAGGGAGCTGCGTGGAAGACCCGGTTTTTAGGAATATGGCGACACGGATGTCGTCAGATCCCAACGGACGCGGCCAATGAAACGGCAGTGACGTCCCCACCGACCGATGAAAAGGAAACGTGAGTTTTCTCAGGCGTTTTGGGTTTTTTGGAGGAAAGGTTTTCCAAATTCTAGTCAATGAGCTCCCTCTATCGAGTGACCCGGGAGAAGCGTTTCAAACGGGGCCATGACCAAGGACGAGCCTTTGGAGAAACGAACGAGGAGACGGATCGTAGAACCACGGGATCGTTTGGGTTGGAAGAGACACGACCAAGAAGGGGAATCGAGTCGGTTTGCGGAGCCAAAAGCCATTTTGATGTTGCCAAAGGATAAAAACGGCCGGTTCTTCATCTCTCCGCGGACTCACGAATGGTGGGAAGTGTTGGAAGGGGCAGAACGGGCGGCGTGGGGGAATTTTGGTGAGATATCACCGCTCAGAGAGAGAAATCGGTCAGAAAAATCCGTCACGTAGACGTTGACGTGCCCAAGAGTTGGGCGACCGAACGTCAACGCGTCCAGGTCGCGAAGGCTGAAGCATCGAGTGGATTATTTAGCGCTGGGAGGGCCCACGAGGCCTCGGGCCGTATAGAAGACGCGACGTATAGACGGGCTCGTCGCCGAGGGGTGGACGCTCCCAGCTGCCCAGAATTGAGGGTTTTATGGCACTTTCCCACCCCAAAAAAAGGCTTTTCCACCCCCGCTTTGTCCCCACTGCAGAGATTCCCACACGATACCAACGATCAAACACTTTTATTTGGGCTGGGATTTTCTTGTGATCCATCCCCACCCTTTAAAAAGACCCTAAAGACATTGAAAAATTACACGGACAACTAGGAAAAAAACCCCATTTTACCATAATTTCCTTTTTTTTTTTTTTTTTTTTTTGAGCGAAGCTCACGAGTCTCCGCTCCCTCCCTTCCCCTCGTCTATAAGGCTAAAAAACCAGAATGGGGGTGTTTTTTTTGTAAAAAACACCTCCCAGAAATAAAGAGGTTTGTATATAAGAGACCAACGTGAAGCGGGGGTCGGTCCCCGCGGTCAGGGGCGAATCTGGAGCGGCTCCCAAAGCCCCTACGGCTTCTCCCGGCTGTGGATCTGCCGGTGCCGGATGAGTTGGGTGCTGCAGGTGAAGCTTTTGGGGCAGTCGAGGCAGGTGTAGGGTTTCTGCGCCAGGTGCGAGCGCTGGTGGACGCGCAGGTTGGAGCGGCACTTGAACCCGCGCCCGCACTCGGGGCAGCGGTGACTTTTCTCTCCGGGGCGACCGCAGCGCCGCTCATTGAAGTTCTTTGGGCTGGGACATTCGCCCTCGGCGTCGTGCGTCTGTTGATGCCGCGCCAGCTCGGAGCCGTCGCCGAAACGCCGCCCGCACTGGGGACAAGCGCAGGGCCGCTCGCCGGCGTGGACCCGCCAGTGCCGCATGAGGTTGGAGCTGTTGGCGAAGCTCTTGGGGCACTGGGTGCACTGGTAGGGCCGCTCGCCCGTGTGCGTCCGCAGGTGCTGCACCAGCCCCGAGCTCTTCTTGAAGGACTTGGGGCACTGGCCGCACTGGTAGGGCCGCTCGTCCGTGTGGACGCGCCAATGCTGCACCAGCCCCGAGCTCTTCTTGAAGCTCTTGCCGCACTCGCCGCACTCGTAGGGCCGCTCGTCCGTGTGGATCTGCCGGTGCTGCACCAGCCCCCAGCTGTTCTTGAAGGTTTTGTGGCACTCGCCACACTCGTAGGGCCGCTCGCCCGAGTGGACGCGGCCGTGGGCGCTCAGCTTGGAGCGGCGCGCGAAGCTCTTGCCGCACTCCCCGCAGCGGTGCGGCCGCTCGCCCGCGTGGCTGCGCTGGTGGCGGAGCAGCGAGGAGCGCAGCCCGAAGCTCCTCCCGCAGTGGGGACACGCGTGGGGCATGTCCCCGGTGTGCACGCGGCGGTGCAGGGTCAGGTTGAAGCGGCGGTTGAAGCGGCGCCCGCAGTCCTGGCAGCCGAAGGGCCGCTCGCCCGTGTGGATCCGCTGGTGGTTGGTCAGCGCGGAGCGGGAGCGGAAGCTCTTCCCGCAGTCCCGGCAGCTGTTGGGGACGTCGGGGGGCCCGGGCGGGGGGGATCCCCCGCGATGAGGCCGTGGGGACGGGGCGGGAACCTCCTGCTGCCGTCGCGGCTGCTGCGGTGACGCCAAATGTGCTGGGGAGGAATCTGGGGGGGACAAGAGTCGGTGTCACGGTGGGAGGGATGGGGACACGACGGGGACATGATGAGAGGGATGGGGACAAGGTGGGAGAGATGGGGGACACGGTGGGGACATGATGGGAGGGATGGGGACAAGGTGGGAGAGATGGGGACATGATGGGAGGGACTGGGACATGGTGGGGACGTGGTGGGAGGGATGGGGAAACAGTGGGAAGGACGGGGACATGGCGGGAGGGACAGGGACATGATGGGAAGGACGGGGACACGACGGGGACACGATGGGAGGGACAGGGACATGATGGGAAGGACGGGGACACAATGGGAGGGATGGGGACATGGTGCGGACAGGATGGGAGGGATGGGGACATGCTGAGGGAAGGGTGGGGGACATGGTGGGAGGAGGATGCGGTGGCACAAGATCTGGGGACACGGTGGCACAAGGGACAGACCCGCGGTGGCGCGAGGTTTGGGGTCCCGCTGGGGGAAGGGCTGGGGACACGGCGGGAGCCGCTTTTGGGGTCCCGGCGGCAGCAGGTTTGGGGACACAAGCCCCCGGCCCGTGTCCCCAAACGGCCCCACCAAAGCCCCTTCTCAGCCACCCACCCCCGGCTTGTCTCCAACCCCGGGGACTCTCACCCGCTGGCACCGGCGTGTCCCCGGCCCCCTCTGCGCTGTCCCCGCTCTTCTCCATGTCGTCCCCATTCTTCTCCAAGTTGTCTCTGTTGTTCTCCAAGTTGGCTCTGTTGTTCTCCACGATGTCCCTTTTCTCATCCATGTTGTCCCCTTTCTTCTCCATGTTGTCCCCGTTCCTCTTCATGATGTCCCATTCCCTCTCCACAATGTCCCTTTTCTCCTCCGTGTTGTCCCTGTTCTTCTCCACATTGTCCCCATTTATCTCCCCGGTGTCCCCATCCTTGTCCATGATGTCCCATTCCCTGTCTACGTTGTCCCCATCCCTCTCCACAATGTCCCCGTTCTTTTCCACATTGTCCCCATTTATGTCCCCGTTGTCCCCATTCTTCTCGACATTGTTCCCATCCATCTCCCCGGTGTCCCCATTTATGTCCCTGGTGTCCCCATTCTTCCCCACATTGTCCCCCTTTATCTCCCTGTTGTCCCCATTTATGTCCCTGGTGTCCCCATCCATCTCCCCGCTGTCCCCCTTTATCTCCATGGTGTCCCCATTCTTCTCCACGTTGTCCCCATTTATGTCCCTGTTGTCCCCATTAATCTCCATACTGTCCCCATCCATCCCCCCGCTGTCCCCCTTTATTTCCATGGTGTCCCCATCCATCTCCACATTGTCCCCATTTATCTCCCCGCTGTCCCCGTCCATCTCCCCAGTGTCCTCATTTGTGTCCCCATCCATCTCCCCGCTGTCCCCCTTTATCTCCATGGTGTCCCCATTTATGTCCCCGCTGATGTCCCTGCTGTCCCCATTTATCACGTCCCCGCTGTCCCCGTTTATGTCCCTGCTGTCCCCGTTTATCACGTCCCCGCTGTCCCCGTTTATGTCCCCGCTGTCCCCGTCCATCTCCCCGTGCCCCCCGGCGCCCCCGCCGCTGCCTCCCCGTTTCCGTTTCCCCGCCCCCGTTTCCGTTTCCCCGTTTCCGTTTCCCGCCCCGCTTCCCCCGGGGGAACTTCCGGATCGGGGCTCGAGCCGGCCATCTTCAGGCACGAAGCAAGATGGCGGCGGAAGCTGGAGGAGCCGGCGCCGCCGTTTCGCCGCCCCGCTGTGCGGAGAACCGCGGCCGGGCGTATCGCGATAGGTTGTTTCTCACGATATTCACCTCCGCGACCAACTTAAGGCCTGCGGGGGGCGGGCGGCCCGCCTCGAACGGCGAGCGGCGGCGCGGCGCTGGGGGCCGCCATGTTGTACGGCAAGAGGAGGAGGGGACGGTGGGAACTTCCGCTTCCGGGGCGGGGCTTGGAGCGGCTGTGGCGGAGCGGGAGGTAAACAGAGGCCGCGGCCCCGCCTCGGGGGGGCGGTTTTGGGGGGGCCCTGCGGGGGCTTTGGGGGGTCAAGGCGGTTTTGGGGGGGTCAGGGCGGTTGGGGGGGGCTGAGGGGGGGTTTGGGGGCGGTCGGAGCGGGGGGAGGCCCCGGGTGGGGGGAAACCGGGGGGGTCTGAGGGGACTCTGAGGGGATTTGGGGCTGTTATTGGGGGGGCAGCACATTTGGGGGTCACAGGGGGGTGTAATGTGATGGAATTGGGGGGGGGCACATTTTTGTGTGACATTTTCCCCCTTTTTTTTTTCCAGCCCCCCCACCCCGTTTATTTCCAGCCCCCGACTCGTCGCCCCTTTGGGGGGGTCCAGCCCCCCCCCCCCCCCAAAAAATGCCCCAGGGGCCCCCCCTGAGCTGAATGGCCCCCCCGTTACCATGGTGCCCCCCCCCGAAGTGAAGCGAACCCCAACATTGGCGGGGGGGCCATGGGGGATGCGGAGGAAATGGGGGGGACAGACGGACGCCGGACCCCCCCCGGGAAACTGGGGGGGGGGCAGGAGGAGGAGGGGGGGGCGGCGGGTTTGGGGGGGCCCTGGGACCCCCCCGGGATCCCCCCAAAAATAGCGGGGGGGGAGGAAGATGAGGAGGAGGAAGAGGAAGAGCTGGACCCCAGGATACAGGTGGGAGGGGTCCCCATTTTTGGGGGGGGGGGGGGGGGCTTTGGTTTTGGGGGGGTCCAGGGCAGATTGGGGGGGGTCCAGATTTTGGGGAGACCTGGAACATTTTGGGGGAGTCACAGGGATCTGGGAGGGGGTCATGGGGATTTTGAGGGGAGTCATGAATTTTTGGGAGGGGTCTTGGTTTTGGGGAGGGCACAGAGATTTTGGGGGGGCCCTGGAAGGTTTTGGGGGGGGGTCACGGGGTTTGGGGGGGTCCACAGCAGATTTGGAGGGGCTGGTGGATTTTGGGGACGTCCCAGGAGGTTTGGGGGGGTCCCAGTTTTGGGAGGGTCCCAGTTTTGGGGGGGTCCCAGTTTTGGGAGGGTCCCGATTTTGGGGGTCCCGGTTTTGGGGTGACGTGTCCCCCCCGCCAGGAGGAGCTGGAGCATCTGAACCAGGCGACCGAGGAGATCAACAGGGCAGAGCTGCAGCTGGACGTGAGTCCCAGTGCAAACTGGGCCAAACTGGGAGCCAGGCCCGGTGGCCCAGTCCCCAGCTGGTCCCAAACTGGTGGCCCAGCCCTGAACTTAACTGGTCCCCAGTCCCAAACTAGTCCCCCAGTCCTTAATTGGTTTTCCAGTCCTTGTGTCCCAGTCCTTGTCCCCCAGTCCCAAACTGGTCCCCAGTCCTTGTCCCCCAGTCCCAAACTGGTTGCCCAGTCCCTAACTGGTGTCCCAGTCTTGGTTCCTCAGTCCTGTACTGGTGTCCCAGTCCTTGTTCCTCAGTCCCTAACTGGTCTCCCAGTCCTTAACTGGTCCCCAGTCCTTGTTCCTCAGTCCCAAACTGGTGTCTCCGTCCTGGCCTCCCAGTCCTGAACTGGTGTCCCAGTCTTAGTCGCCCAGTCCCTAACTGGTTCCCCAGTTCCTAACTGGTCCGCAGTCCCTAATTGGTGTCCCAGTCCTGGCCTCCCAGTTCCTAACTGGTCCCCAGTGCTTGTCCCCCAGTCCCTAACTGGTCCCCCAGTCCCTGATGAGTCCCCAGTCCTTGTCGCCCAGTCTCTAACTGGTCCCCGAGTTCCTGAGTGGTCCCCAGTCCTTGTCCCCCAGTTCCGAACTGGTTCCCCAGTCCCTAACAGGTCCCCAGTCCTTGTCCCCCAGTCTCTAACTGGTCCCTGAGTCCCTAACAGGTCCCCGGTCTTTGTCCCCCAGCCCCTGTCCCCCAGTCCCTAACTGGTGCCCCAGTTCCTAACTGGTCCCCAGTCCTTGTACCCCAGTTCCGAACTGGTTCCCCAGTCCCTGTCCCCCAGTCCCTGACTGGTCCCGAGTCCCTGACTGGTCCCCGAGTTCCTAACTGGTCCCTGAGTCCCAAACTGGTCCCCAGTCCCTGTCCCCTAGTCCCTAACTGCTCCCCCAGTCCCTAACTCGTCCCCTAGTCCCTATCTGGTCCCCGAGTTGCTAACTGGTCCCCAGTCCTTGTCCCCCAGGTTCCCCAGTCCCTAACTGGTTCCCCAGTCCCTGACTGGTCCCCAGTCCCCGTCCCCCAGTCCCCGTCCCCCAGTCCCTGACTGGTCCCCAGCCCCCGTCCCCCAGTCCCCGTCCCCCGGTCCCCGTCCCCCAGTCCCTGACTGGTCCCCCAGTCCCTGTCCCCCAGTCCCTGACTGGTCCCCCGGTCCCTGTCCCCCAGTCCCCGTCCCCCAGTCCCTGGCTGGTCCCCCAGTCCCTGTCCCCCAGTCCCCGTCCCCCAGTCCCTGGCTGGTCCCCCAGTCCCCGTCCCCTGGTCCCTGTCCCCCAGTCCCTGGCTGGTCCCCCAGTCCCCGTCCCCTGGTCCCTGTCCCCCAGTCTCTGGCTGGTCCCCAGCCCCTGTCCCCCAGTCCCCGTCCCCCAGTCCCTGGCTGGTCCCCCAGTCCCTGTCCCCCAGTCCCCGTCCCCCAGTCCCTGGCTGGTCCCCCAGTCCCCGTCCCCTGGTCCCTGTCCCCCAGTCCCTGGCTGGTCCCCCAGTCCCCGTCCCCCGGTCCCCGTCCCCCGGTCCCTGGCTGGTCCCCAGTCCCTGTCCCCCAGTCCCTGTCCCCCGGTCCCTGGCTGGTCCCCAGTCCCTGGCTGGTCCCCCAGTCCCTGGCTGGTCCCCCAGTCCCTGGCTGGTCCCCAGTCCCTGTCCCCCAGTCCCCGTCCCCCAGTCCCTGGCTGGTCCCCCAGCCCCTGTCCCCCGGTCCCTGGCTGGTCCCGGTCCCCCGGTCCCCACTGGTCCGCGCCGGTTCCGCAGGACGCCCGCGCCGCCTATCGCCGCATCCTGTCCCAGTCGGCGCGGCGCCTCAACGCCCAGTGCTCCCAGCTGGGGAGCTGCATCGAGCGCGCGCGGCCCTACTACGAGGCGCGGCGGCTGGCCAAGGAGGTGGGGGCACCCCCAAACTGGGGGGGGCACCCCCAAACTGGGGGCACCCCGAAACTGGGGGGGGCAGAAATGGGGGGCACCCTGAAACTGGGGGGGGGGACAGAAATGGGGGGCACCCTGAAACTGGGGGGGGCACCCTGGAACTGGGGGGGGGACACCCCGAAACTGGGGGGGGGGCAGAAATGGGGGGCACCCTGAAACTGGGGGGGGCACCCCAAAACTGGGGGGGGAGCAGAAATGGGGGGCACCCTGAAACTGGGGGGGCACCCCGAAACTGGGGGGGGCTCCCCCAAACTGGGGGGGGGGCAGAAATGGGGGGCACCCTGAAACTGGGGGGGCACCCCGAAACTGGGGGGGGCTCCCCCAAACTGGGGGGGGGGCAGAAATGGGGGGCACCCTGAAACTGGGGGGGGGGGCAGAAATGGGGGGCACCCTGAAACTGGGGGGGGCACCCTGAAGCTGGGGGGCGGGGCCCAAAAATGGGGGGGGGGCAGGAATGGGGGGACACCCCGAAACTGGGGGGGGCACCCTGGAACTGGGGGGGGGCACCCCGAAACTGGGGGCACCTTGAAGCTGGGGGGGGCACCCCAAAAGTGGGGGGGGGGCAGAAATGGGGGGCACCCTGAAACTGGGGGGGGCACCCTGGAACTGGGTGGGGGACACCCCGAAACTGGGTGGCGGGGCCCAAAAGTGGGGGGGGGGCCCAGAAATGGGGGGACACCCCGAAACTGGAGGGGGGCAGAAATGGGGGGCGCCCTGAAACTGGGGGGGGACACCCTGAAACTGGGGGGGGGGGCCAGAAATGGGTGGGGGGGTCTGGAAATTGGGGGGGAATTGGGTCCAAAAATGGGTCCCCAAGGGTGCAAAAAATGGTCTCAAAGGGTCAAAAATTGGGCGGGGGGTCCCCCAAAGGTGCCAAAAATCGGGGTGGGGGGACTTCAGGGGGTCACCGCAATATTTTAAGCCCACCCCCCAAATATTTTAGGCGCGAGGGTGCAGAAAAATGGTCTTGGGGTAAAAAGTGGGTGGGGGGTCCCTGAGGGTGCAAAGAAAAAAAGGCCTGAGGGTGCAAAAAAATGGGTGGGGGGACCTGGGTGGGGGTCACCCCAATGTTTTAACACCCCCCATGAATTTTTTAGGCTGAGTGTGGAAAAAACCAGTTTTTAAGGAGGTAGAAAAGCGGGTTTGGGGTCCCCAGGGATGCAATAAAAACGGTTTGAGGGTGCAAAAAAATGGCTGGGGGGGTTCTGGGGGGACCTGGGGGTGTCACCGCAATATTTTAACGCCCCCCCATGCATTTTTTAGGCTCAAGTGTGGAAAGAAACGGTTTTTAAGGAGGCAGAAAAGTGGGTTTGGGGTCCCCAGGGGTGCAAGGAAAACGGTTTGAGGGTGCAAAAGAATGGGTGGGGGGGTTCTGGGGGGGTCACCCTAATATTTTAACACCCCCCCGTGCATTTTTTAGGCTCAAGTGTGGAAATAAGCGGTTTTTAAGGAGCTAGAAAAGTGGGTTTGGGGTCCCCAGGGGTGCAAGGAAGATGGTTTGAGGGTGCAAAAAAATGGGTGGGGGGGTTCTGGGGGGACCTGGGGGTGTCACCGCAATATTTTAACACCCCCCCATGCATTTTTTAGGCTCAAGTGTGGAAATAAGCGGTTTTTAAGGAGCTAGAAAAGTGGGTTTGGGGTCCCCAGGGGTGCAAGGAAAACGGTTTGAGGGTGCAAAAGAATGGGTGGGGGGACATGGGGGGGTCACCCCAATATTTTAACACCCCCCCCCCATGCATTTTTTAGGCTCAAGTGTGCAAAGAAACGTTTTTTAAGGAGCTAGAAAAGTGGGTTTGGGGTCCCCAGGGGTGCAAGGAAAACGGTTTGAGGGTGCAAAAGAATGGGTGGGGGGTTCTGGGGGGGTCACCCCAATATTTTAACACCCCCCCCATGCATTTTTTAGGCTCAAGTGTGGAAAGAAACGGTTTTTAAGGAGCTAGAAAAGTGGGTTTGGGGTCCCCAGGGGTGCAAGGAAGATGGTTTGAGGGTGCAAAAAAATGGGTGGGGGGGTTCTGGGGGGACCTGGGGGTGTCACCCCAATATTTTAATGCCCCCCTATGCATTTTTTAGGCTTAAGTGTGGAAATAAATGGCTTTTAAGGAGCTAGAAAAGTGGGTTTGGGGTTCCCAGGGGTGCAAGGAAAACGGTTTGAGGGTGCAAAAGAATGGGTGGGTGGGTTCTGGGGGGGGGTCACCCCACTATTTTGACGCCCCCCGTGTTCCAGGCGCAGCAGGAGACGCAGCGCGCGGCCCTGCGCTACGAGCGGGCGGTCAGCACGCACAGCGCGGCGCGCGAGATGGTGTTCGTGGCGGAGCAGGGCGTGCTGGCCGGCGAGAACCGCCTGGACCCCACGTGGCAGGAGCTGCTCAACCACGCCACGGGCAAGGTGCGGGGAAAACGGGGGGGAAACGGCGTTTCCAGAGCGCGGCGGGGGCGCTGAGGTGGTTGTGGTGCCCCCGGGGCCGCCACCCTGAGGCCTGAGGTGCTTCTGGGGCCGACATTTTGTGTTTTGAGGTGATTGTGGTGCCGCCATTTTGTGTTTGAGGTGATTGTGGTGCCGCCATTTTGTGTTTTGAGGTGATTGTCGTGCCGCCATTTTGTGTTTTGAGGTGATTCCGGTGCCGCTATTTTGTGTTTGAGCTGATTCTGGGGCCGCTATTTTGTGTTTGAGCTGATTTTGGGGCCGCTATTTTGTGTTTGAGGTGACTCTGGTGCCACTATTTTGTGTTTTGAGGTGATTCCGGTGCCGCTATTTTGTGTTTTGAGGTGATTTTTGTGCCTGTGGTGCCACCGTTTTGAGCCCTGAGGTGATTCCGGTGCCGCCATTTTGTGTTTGAGGTGCTTCTGGGGCCGCCATTTTGTGTTTTTAGGTGATTCCGGTGCCGCTATTTTGTGTTTGAGATGATTCTGGGGCCGCTATTTTGTGTTTCGAGGTGATTTTCGTGCCTCTGGTGCCGCCATTTTGAGCCCTGAGGTGCTTCTGGTGCCGCCATTTTGTGTTTTTAGGTGATTCCGGTGCCGCTATTTTGTGTTTTGAGGTGATTCCGGTGCCGCTATTTTGCGTTTTGAGGTGATTCCGGTGCCGCTATTTTGTGTTTCGAGGTGATTCCGGTGCCGCTATTTTGTGTTTTGAGGTGATTTTTGTGCCTGTGGTGCCGCCATTTTGAGCCCTGAGGTGCTTCTGGGGCCGCCATTTTGTGTTTTTAGGTGATTCCGGTGTCGCTATTTTGTGTTTTTAGGTGATTCCGGTGCTGCTATTTTGTGTTTGAGGTGATTCCGGTGCTGCTATTTTGTGTTTGAGGTGATTCCGGTGCCGCTATTTTGTGTTTGAGGTGATTCTGGGGCCACCATTTTGTGTTTGAGGTGATTCCGGTGCCGCCATTTTGTGGTTTTAGGTGATTCTGGTGCCACTATTTTGTGTTTTGAGGTGATTCCGGTGCCGCTATTTTGTGTTTCAAGGTGATTTTCGTGCCTCTGGTGCCGCCATTTTGAGCCCTGAGGTGCTTCTGGTGCCGCTATTTTGTGTTCTGAGGTGATTTTTATGCCCCTGGTGCTGCCGTTTTGTGTTTGGAGGTTGTTTTTGTGCCACTACTTTGTGTTTTGAGGTGAATTTTGTGCCTCTGGTGCTGCCATTTTGTGTTTGGAGGTTGTTTTTGTGCCACTGTTTTGTGTTTTGAGGTGAATTTTATGCCCCTGGTGCTGCCATTTTCTGGTTTTAGGTGCTTCTGGTGCCACTAATTTGTGTTTTGAGGTGATTTTTGTGCCCCTGGTGCCGCCATTTCAAGCCCCGAGGTGCTTCTGGTGCCGCCATTTTGTGTTCTGAGGTGATTTTTGTGCCCCTGGTGCTGCCGTTTTGTGTTTGGAGGTTGTTTTTGTGCCACTGTTTTGTGTTTTGAGGTGAATTTTGTGCCCCTGGTGCCGGCATTTTCTGGTTTTAGGTGCTTCTGGTGCCACTATTTTGTGTTTTTGAGGTGATTTTTGTGCCCCTGGTGCTGCCATTTTCTGGTTTTAGGTGCTTCTGGTGCCGCTATTTTGTGTTCTGAGATGATTTTTATGCCCCTGGTGCTGCCGTTTTGTGTTTGGAGGTTGTTTTTGTGCCACTACTTTGTGTTTTGAGGTGAATTTTGTGCCTCTGGTGCTGCCATTTTGTGTTTTGAGGTGCTTCTGGTGCCGCTATTTTGTGTTTTGACGTGAATTTTATGCCCCTGGTGCTGCCATTTTCTGGTTTTAGGTGCTTCTGGTGCTGCTATTTTGTGTTTTGAGGTGATTTTTGTGCCCCTGGTGCCGCCATTTCAAGCCCTGAGGTGATTCTGGTGCCGCCATTTTGTGTTCTGAGGTGATTTTTATGCCCCTGGTGCTGCCGTTTTGTGTTTGGAGGTTGTTTTTGTGCCACTGTTTTGTGTTTTGAGGTGATTTTTGTGTCCCTGGTGCCGGCATTTTCTGGTTTTAGGTGCTTCTGGTGCCACTATTTTGTGTTTTGAGGTGATTTTTGTGCCCCTGGTGCTGCCATTTCAAGCCCTGAGGTGATTCTGATGCCGCCATTTTGTGTTCTGAGGTGATTCTGTTGCTTTGTGTCCCACATAATCCAAAAGAAACACAAACAGCAACAAGCCACTATCCAAAAAATAACCTAAAGCAAGAAAAGCGCGTTAAAACGATACACAACACCCCCATAACGTTTATTGAAGAGCGAATCCCAATATCAAATGGCAAATTCCAAGGCCGCAAAAATTCCTTTCGCCTCAACCGAGGAGGAAAATCTTCGTCCCTGTGCTCGGGGGGGAGCGGATTTTAGGGCGATTTTGTGGGGTTTCAGGTGAACGAAGCGGAGGAGGAGCGCGTGCGGAGCGAGCGGGAGCACCAGCGCGTCACCCAGCTCTGCCAAGAAGCCGAAGCCAAAGTCCAAAGCCTCCAGAAATCCCTCAAAAGGGTCATTTTGAAGAGCAAACCCTATTTCGAGATGAAAGCCCAGTTCAACGAGATCCTGGAGGTACCGGGATGGCCGGGGGGGGCACCGGGAGGTGGGTTTTGGGGGGAAAACGGTGGGTTTTTGGCCGGGTTTGGGGCTGGGTGGAGGAAAAAATGGTGGGAGCGGGTGGGGTCACCCCTCATTTGGGGGGTTTTCCTCCCATTTTAGCGTTTTTCCCCTCGTTTTGGGGCTTTTCCCTCATTTCGAGGTCTCCCTTTATGTTGGGGTCTCTTCATTTTGGGCCGTTTCCCCTCATTTTAGTGTCTTCTCCTCAGTTTTCTCCTCATTTTAGTGTCTTCTCCTCAGTTTTCTCCTCATTTTAGTGTCTTCTCCTCAGTTTTCTCCTCATTTTTGGGTCGTCTTGGTTTTTCCCTCGTTTTTTGGTCTCCCCACTTTTCTCCTCATTTTAGGGTCTTCCCCTCATTTATTTATGTTTCTCCTCATTTATTTATGTTTCCCCTCATTTATGTTTCCCCCATTCATTTATGTTTCCCCTCATTCATTTATTTTTCCCCTCATTTATGTTTCTCCTCATTTATTTATTGTTTCCCTCATTTATTTTTCCCTTCATTTATTTATGTTTCTCCTCATTTATTTATGTTTCCCCTCATTTATTTATTGTTTCCCCTCATTTATTTATTGTTTCCCCTCATTTATGTTTCCCCCATTCATTTATGTTTCCCCTCCTTTATGTTTCCCCTCATTTATTTATTGTTTCCCCTCATTTATGTTTCCCCCATTCATTTATTTTTCCCCTCATTTATGTTTCCCCTCATTTATGTTTCCCCTCATTTGTGTTTCCCCTCATTTATTTATTGTTTCCCCTCATTTATGTTTCCCCTCATTTATGTTTCCCCTCATTTATGTTTCCCCTCATTTACGTTTCCCCTCATTTATGTTTCCCCCATTCATTTATTTTTCCCCTCATTTATGTTTCCCCCCATTCATTTATGTTTCCCCTCATTTACGTTTCCCCTCATTTCCCCTCATTTTGTCGCCTCCCCCTTTTCCCCTCACTTTGGCCTCCGCCTTCCTCCCGCGCCCCCCACTTTCCGCCCCTTCCCCCTCATTCCGGGGTCCCCCCCAGGAGCACAAATCCAAGGTGACGTCCCTGGAGCTGCTGGTGTCCCAGGCCAAGACCCGGTACTCGGTCGCTTTGCGCAACCTGGAGCAGATCAGCGAGCAGATCCACGCGCGGCGCCGCCTGGTCCCGCGCGGCTCCCCCGTGGGCGCCGAGAACGCCCCCCCGGCCGGGCCGCGGGCGGCGGGTTTGGGCGCCGACCCCCCCGCCGCGGACGCCGTCTCGGTTCTGAGCCTGCAAACCATCGCGTCGGACCTGCAGAAGTTCGACTCGGTGGAGCACCTGGCGGGTTTTTCCGACGCCGCCAGTTTGGACAGTGACGAGATGGAGGGACGGGGGCAGCGCCGGGGGGGGCACCTCAGGCACCACCGCAGCGTCAGCCTCTGACCCCCCCGCGCACAAAAAACACCTTACGGGCCCCAAGAACGCCTTCTGGGCCCCAAAAAACACCTTCCGGGCCCCCAAAACCACCTTCTGACCCCCAAAAAACACCTTCTGGGCCCCAAAAAACACCTTCTGGGCCCCAAAAACCGCCTTATGGCCCCCAAAACCGCCTTCTGACTCCCAAAAAACACCTTACGGGCCCCGAAAACCACCTTCTGGGCCCCAAAAAACACCTTCCGGGCCCCAAAAACGCCTTCTGGGCCCCAAAAAACACCTTCCGGGCCCCCAAAACCACCTTCTGACCCCCAAAAAAACAGCTTCTGGGCCCCAAAAACCACCTTCTGACCCCCAAAAACCACCTTCTGGGCCCGAAAAACGGCCTTACGGCCCCAAAAACCGCCTTCTGACCCCCAAAAACCACATTCTGACCCCCAAAAACCACCTTACGGGCCCCCAAAAACCACCGTCTGGGCCCCAAAAAACACCTTCTGGGCCCCAAAACCCACCTTACGGGCCCCAAAAACCACCTTCTGGGCCCCAAAAAACACCTTCTGGGCCCCAAAACCCACCTTACGGGCCCCAAAAAACACCTTCTGACCCCCAAAAACCACCTTCTGGGCCCCAAAACCACCATCTAACCCCCCCAAAACCACCTTCTGACCCCCAAAAAACACCTTCTGGGCCCCAAAACCACCATCTGACCCCCCAAAACCACCTTCTGGGCCCCAAAACCACCCTCTGAGCCCCAAAAAACACCTTTTGACCCCCCCAAAAATCACCTTCCGAGCCCCCAAAAACCACCTTCTGGGCCCCAAAACCCGCCCCCGAACCTCAAAACCCACCCTCTAAACCTCAAAAATCGGCCAAAACCCCCCCAGGGACCCCAAAATTCAGTGGGGGGGGCACGCGGAAGGTGCTTATTGACCAAAGTAACGTGGGGGGGCCCAAAATTGGGGGTTTTCCCCCCAAATTTGATGCGCTGGGTGTTGGTAGCCAGTGGTTGAAGCCACTAATTAAAGCTGCTAATTAAGTCGTAACCCTAAAATTCGCTGGGGGGGGGCGACACCAAGAGCCCTCCACCCCTAAATTTGGGGGACACATCAGCCCCCCCCCCCAACTTTTCGCCCCCATTTCAGGCGGTTTTTTGGGGGGTGTTTCCCCCCTTTTCTGGCAAAAGGCGAAACGAGCCAAATTGCACTAATTAGGGGGAGGGTCTTAATTGGGGGGGGGGGCCCAAATGTGGGGGGGGGGCTGTGATGAGAACCGCGCCGGTTCGAGGCGGCCCCGAATCGTGTAGAAAAACCAGGGAATCGCCCCAAAAACGACGTCCGGGAGTAAAAATCGCTATTATTAGATAGTAATGAGTCGTTAATGAGTCATTAAGGGTTTGGGGGGGGGGGGGGTCCCATTGTGGGGGTCGCCCGCTCCAGTTTTGGGGGCAATCCCTCGTTTTGGGGTCACCCCCTCGGTTTGTGAAAATGCAGAATTACAAATCCCTAAAATTGGCGTTTTTGTGAAAATGCAGAATTACAAATCCCTAAAATTGGTGGTTTTGTGAAAATGCCGAATTACAAATCCCTAAAATCGGTATTTTTGTCAAAAATGCCGAATTACAAATCCCTAAAATTGGTGTTTTTGTGAAAATGCCCAATAACAAACCCCTAAAATTGGTATTTTTGTGAAAAATGCCGAATTACAAATCCCTAAAATTGGTATTTTTGTGAAAATATCCAATAACAAATCCCTAAAATCGGTATTTTTGTGAAAAATGCCGAATTACAAATCCCTAAAACTGGTGTTTTTGTGAAAATGCCCAATTACAAATCCCTAAAACTGGTGTTTTTGTGAAAATGCCCAACACCAAACCCCTAGAGGGGGCCCGATCCGGCCCTTCCGGTCCCCCCGCCGGCCCCGCCCCTTCCGGTGTCGCGCTAAATCGGCCCGACCGGCAACGGGGGGGGGGGGGGGCAAGATGGCGGCTCCGCCCGTTTTCCGTTAAAAACCCACAATTCAGGGATTTGTAATTCGGCATTTTCTCAAAAATACCAGTTTTAGGGATTTGCAAATCGGGTCTTTCCACAAACATCCCAAATCCCGCTATTTCCGAACGAGGCGTTTCCACGCGAAACCCCAAATTGTGGGGGTTCAAAAAATCCCCAACCGGAAACCTAAAAAATGGGCGGAAAGGCGCAAAAAACGCTTGGAAAAGGAGAGTTTGGCGCGTTTCGAGGACAAAACGAAGGAGCCTTTTTAACGGGATAACGAGGCTCTAGTTTATTACTAACGAAAAAAACCCGAAGAAAACCCCAAACCCACAATTCCATCAAACCGACCCCAGAACGCGTCCCGGCTGCTTCGTTTTACCGATTCCTCTATTCTTAGCAACAATTTTTTATTTTCTTCCACGCATTCTTCGCTTTTTTTCCTCCTTTTCTTTCCAATTTTTCTCACGTTTTTCCCTCCTTTTGAACTTTCTAATTTTTTTGGCCATATTTCAATATTTTTCTCCCTCTTCTCTTGAATTTTCTAAATTTTTTTGGCCATATTGAACCATTTTTCCCCCTCTTGTTTTGTTTTTATACATTTTCTACATTTTTTCCATATTTTGACATTTTTCCTCCTGGTTTTGCTCCTCCCGCTGATATTTTCAACTTATTTTTCATATTTTTCACACTAAACGCGGCGACTCCTCCTCCAATTATTTTCAGTTTTTTAGCTGAAAAATTCGCAATTTTGGAGATTTCAGCAATTTCCAAAAGTCCTTTTTCTGCTTTTTTATCCTCTTCCATTGAAAAAAAAACTCATTTTCAGCCTTAATTCTTCCTCTTCTTCACTCTTTTGATGTTTTTACCTTTTGTGTGGAAGATTTTCTGTCTCTTTTACTTCTTTTTTTTTTAATTAAAAAAAAAAATCATTAATTTCCCCCCAGGTAATGGGGAGAAATTGGGAAATGGGAGAAAATGGGATTTTAGGCAGGAAAAAAACCACCGATAGGACCAAAAAACGCCGAAGGATCGAGCGAAAACGGAAAAATTCCAGAAAATCGGGAACATTAATAATTAAAATTAAAAAATTCAACACACGCGCGTGAAAGTTTTTACAAAGTCCACGTGGAAAACAGGGAAAAATAACGACAAATATTCCATTAAGTGCCTGAAAAACGACGTCACCAGATCACGTGGTTTCGCCCCAAAGTATTTGGGGAAAAAATAATGAAAAGTGATGCAGAAAAACCCAAATCGGCTCAGATTTTGGAGAGAAAACGTGGAATCCGACGAGTTTGGGAGACGCCGCAGGACGTGGAAATGGCGCCGAGTCCCTCGCAGAACTTCCCCACCCCCTAATTAGTGAGATGGGCCCATCCCCTAATTAGCAAGATCGTTAATTAGCCACCGAGGCAAGAAGCCGCCACCCAATGATGGGTCTTCGAGTTCAACACCAGTTGGGTGCTGGGGGAGGGACTGGGGAGACTGGGAGGGCGGAGCCACGATGGGAACTTCCCCACCCCCTCATTAGTGAGACTGGCCCATCCCCTAATTAGCGAGATCGTTAATTAGCCACCAAGGCAGGAAGGAGCCCCAACGATGGGTCTTTGGGGTCAAGTCCAGTTGGGTCTTTGACACCAACCCCGGTTGGGTGTTGGGGGAGGGACTGGGGGGGTGGGAGGAGGGCGGAGCCCCCGAACGAGGGTGACATCTCCATGCCCTAATTAGCGAGATCGTTAATTACCAAGGCCGGACCAAGCCCCCAGCGATGGGTCTTTGATACCAGCTCCAGTTGGGTCTTTGAGTTCAACACCAGTTGGGTGCTGGGGGAGGGACTGGGGAGACTGGGAGGGCGGAGCCACGACGGGAACTTCCCCACCCCCTCATTAGTGAGACTGGCCCATCCCCTAATTAGCGAGATGGTTAATTAGCCACCAAGGCAGGAAGGAGCCCCAACGATGGGTCTTTGAGTTCAACTCCAGCTGGGTCTTTGAAGCCAAAACCAGTTGGGTCTTCGGGGTCGAGTCCAGTTGGGTCTTTGACGCCAACCCCAGTTGGGTCCTTGGGCTCAACGCCCATTGGCTGAGGGCCCGGGGAGGGCGTGGCCAGCCCCGGCAGGGCCCCCTCCCCCTGCGCAATTAGCGCCCTCGTTAACCTCAGTTGATGAGCGCCGGCGCTGGCGGCCCCGCGTTGGGCGCCAACGGGCCCTGCGGGAAGGGCCGGGCGGGGAAGGGGAGGGGCCAGGGCAGCTCCAGCCCGGGACCCCCCACCAACGACCCCAACGAGGGGCCGGGGGGACCCAGCGGCGCCAAGGGGGCGGCGCCGAATCCCGCGGCGGCCTCGGCGCCGCCCTTGGCCTTGTCCCCTCCGCCGTGGGTCCGGTGGTGCCGGTTGAGGTGGGAGCTGCGGCTGAAGCTCTTCCCGCACTCCCCGCACTTGTAGGGCTTCTCCCCGGTGTGCACGCGGTGGTGGATGGTGAGTTCCGAGCGCTGGATGAAGCTCTTCCCGCACTCCCCGCACCGGTACGGCTTCTCGCCGAGGTGGATGCGCTGGTGCTTGATGAGGTTGGACGAGACGCTGAAGCATTTCCCGCACTCCCCGCAGCGGTACGGCTTCTCCCCGGTGTGCATGCGCCGGTGCTTGGTCAGGTCGGACTTCTGGATGAAGCCTTTGCCGCAGTCGCCGCACTTGTACGGCTTCTCGCCGAGGTGCGTCCGCTGGTGCTTGATGAGGTTGGAGCGCACGCCGAAGCTCTTCCCGCAATCCCCGCACGCGTACGGCTTCTCCCCCGTGTGCATGCGCCGGTGCTTGGCCAGCGCCGAGTTCTGCCCGAAGCTCTTCCCGCAGTCGGGACACGCGTACGGTTTGTCCCCCGTCTGCGTCGCCTGGTGCTTCACGTTCTCCGCCCGGCGCCCGACGCTCTTCCCGCACTCGCCGCATTTGTTCCTCGCCCAAAAGCTCTTCCCGCAGTCGCCGCACTGACCCGGCCGCTCCGCCCGCCGGCGCTTGGCGGGCGCCGCGAAGCTCTTCCCGCAGTCGAAGCTCTTCCCGCAGTCCACGCATTGACCCGGCCGCTCGTCGTGGACGCGCCGGTGCCGCTCCAGGTGCGAACTCTGCGAGAAGCTCTTCCCGCAATCGCCGCAGCCGAACGGCTTCTCCCCGGCGTGGATGCGCCGGTGCCGGTCGAGGTGGGAGCTCCAGGAGAAGCTTTTCCCACACTCGCCGCACTCGTAGGGTTTCCCCGATGGGTCGTTGGGCGCCTTCTTGGCCAACGTGTTCTTGGCGAACATCTCGCCGCACTCGTAGGGTTTCCCGGTCGGGTCGTTGAGCGTCGTTGGGTCATCGGGCGTCTTCTTCTTGGCCAACGTTGTGTTCTTGGCCAAGACCTCGCCGCACTCGTAGGGTTTCCCCGTTGGGTCACTGGGCGTCCTCTTGGCCAACGTCGCGTTCTTGGCGAACATCTCGCCGCACTCGTAGGGTTTCCCCGTTGGCTCGTTGGGCATCTTCTTCTTGCCCAACGCGTTCTTGGCCAAGACCTCGCCGCATTCCGAGGGCTTTTTGGGGCACTCGGCGCATCGACACGAGGCCTCGCTGGCGCCGGCGTGCGTGCGCCGGTGCCGGTCGAGGTGCGAGCTCCAGCTGAAGCTCTTCCCGCACTCGGGGCACACGTACGGCTTCTCGCCGGTGTGGATGCGCCGGTGCCGCTCCAGGTGCGAGTTCCAGTTGAACCCCTTCCCGCAGTCGCCGCACTTGTACGGCTTCTCCTCCAGGTGCGACTTCTGGTGCTTCACCAAACCCGCGCTGGCCGAGAAGCTCTTCCCGCACACGCCGCACTGGCACGGGGCGGCGGCGCCGTGGACGCGCCGGTGCTGGATGAACGCGGAGCCCACGCTGAAGGTTTTGGGGCAATCGGGGCACTTATAGGGATTCTCGCCGGTGACGCGGCGCTGCCGGCGCCGCCGCTTGTTGAAGGCCGAGGCGAAGGCCAGCGCTTTGCCGCAGTCGTGGCAGCGCGGCGCGCGCGCCGGGAACTTCTTGAAGCCGCGGCGGGTCGACTTCCCCGGGCGCTTGGACGCCGGCGGCGCCGGTTTCCGGGGGGGATTCTCCGCTTTCTGGGCGTCGGGTTTCGGGCCTTCGGAGCCGTCGGGTTTCGGCGGCGCCGCGGTGGACGGGGCCGGTTCCCCCGGCGCTGGGTCGTCGTCTTCGGGGTCGCTCGACAAGGCGGCGTCTGCGCCGGGAAAACGAGGTGAGGGGCCCCAAGGGCAACGGGGGGAGTTCGGGGCGACCTCGGGGGGTTTGGGGACAATCCAACGGTTTTGGGGCCACCTCATGAGTTCTGGGGACAACCTCATGGGTTTGGGGACAACCTCACAGGTTTTGGGACAATCTCATGGGTTTTGGGGATAATCTAATGGTTTTAGGGCAACCTCATGACTTTTGGGGCAATCTCATGAGTTTTGGGGACAATCCAATGGTTTTGGGGCCACCTCATGAGTTCTGGGGACAACCTCATGGGTTTGGGGGACAACCTCATGAGTTCTGGGGACAACCTCATGGGTTTGGGGACAACCTCACAGGTTTTGGGACAATCTCATGGGTTTTGGGGATAATCTAATGGTTTTAGGGCAACCTCATGACTTTCGGGGCAATCTCATGAGTTTTGGGGACAATCCAATGGTTTTGGGGCCGCCTCACGAGTTCTGGGGACAATCTCATAGGTTTTGGGACAATCTCATGACTTCTGAGGACAATCCAACGGTTTTGGGGCCACCTCATGAGTTTTGGGGACAATCCAGTGGTTTTGGGGCCACCTCATGAGTTTTGGGGATAATCTAATGGTTTTAGGGCCACCTCATGAGTTCTGGGGACAATCCAACAGTTTTGGGGCCACCTCCTGGTTTTTTTGGGTCCACCTTGTGGGTTTTGGGGTCAATCTCCCGGTTTTCGGGGTGTTCCGGAAGGTTCCGTTGACTCACCGCCCGCCAGCCCCCTCCTCCGGTGCGACTCGGCGAACGCCGTGATCCGCGGCCAACTGATGGCGATCTCCTCGGCTGCCGCCACAAAAACGCCTTTTTTTAGTGCTTTTCGCCCCAAAAATCCCCGACGCCGAAACGCGGGCCGCCCAACGACACCGTAAAACGGACCCAGGAATGCCCAGAGCGACCCAGGAGTGCCCGAAGGACCCAGGAGTGCCCCAGGGACCCAGGAATGCCCCAGGGACCCAGGAGTGCCCGAGGGGACCCAGGAATGCCCCAGGGACCCAGGAGTGCCCAGAGGGGACCCAGGAATACCCCAGGGACCCAGGAGTGCCCGAGGGGACCCAGGAGTGCCCAAAGGACCCAGGAATGCCCAGAGGGACGCAGGAGTGCCCAGAGGGGACCCAGGAGTGCCCGAAGGACCCAGGAGTGCCCAGAGGGGACCCAGGAGTGCCCGAGGGGACCCAGGAATGCCCAGAGGGACCCAGGAGTGCCCGAGGGGACCCAGGAATGCCCCAGGGACCCAGGAGTGCCCGAGGGGACCCAGGAGTGCCCCAGGGACCCAGGAATGCCCAGAGGGACCCAGGAGTGCCCAGAGGGGACCCAGGAGTGCCCGAGGGGACCCAGGAATGCCCCAGGGACCCAGGAGTGCCCGAGGGGACCCAGGAGTGCCCGAAGGACCCAGGAATGCCCAGAGGGACCCAGGAGTGCCCGAGGGGACCCAGGAATGCCCAGAGGGACCCAGGAATGCCCAGAGGGACCCAGGAGTGCCCAGAGAGGACCCAGGAATGCCCCAGGGACCCAGGAATGCCCCAGGGACCCAGGAGTGCCCCCCCCCCGAGGCGTGATCGCCGTTACCGACCCACCCGCCAATTAAAGGTAATTAATTTAATTTTCTTCTCGCGGAGCAGCGCTCCATTAGGGGTTAATTGGGGCAATGAAGGCTCACCGAGGGAGATGACGCTCTCGTAACTCTCCTGCATCTCGACCCGCGGCGGGTTCGGTCCCGTTAGTTTTATTTTCGGGGGGGGACCCGGTTCCTGCAACACAAACGGCTCCGATTGGGGCGCGGGGGAGACCCCCCCACATTGGGGGTCCTGGGGGAGTCACGAGGGGGTGGGAAGGGGCTGCAACCCCCCCCCCAAAAAAAAGGGGGTTTTGGGGTGTTTCAGGAAATTTAAGAAAATCTTTAATTTCTAAAATTATAATATTAAAAATAATATCTAATATTTTGAAGTGTATGATATTAGAAATATTTAAAATAAGGGAAATAGAAGGGGGGGCGTGGAAATAAATGGGGGGGGGACATGGAAATATGGGGGGGCACGGAAATATATGGGGGGGCCACAGAAAATAAGGGAGGGGCGTGGAAAATAATGGGGGGCACAGAAATCCATGGGGGGGCATCGAGATATAAGGAGGGGACACGGAAATATGGGGGGGCAGAGAAATAAGGGGGGGACACGGAAAATAAAGGGGGGACACGGAAAATACGGAGGAAAAATCGCGGCCGGATTGAAAATGGGGGAAAATATTCGATTCGGGGGCGGGGCGGGGGGGCGAAAATGGGATTTTTTATTTAAAACGAGGGGGAAAAAAGCGAAAATGGGAAAATAAATGGGAAAATGAGCAAATGGGACCCGCGGGGGGGGGGGGCCCGGGCGCCGCCCCTCCCCCACCGTTACCTGCAGATGCGAAGGCGCCGGAAAACGGGGGGGGGGGGGGGGTGGGTGGATTTTGGGGGGTTTCGCGGTTTTTTGCGGTGGGGGGGGTGGGATTTGGGGAGGGGGGGGGGCTGGCTGGGGGGGAGGGGCCGTTTGTCCGTCGGCTCCGTGTGTCCGGACACACAGGAAGGGGCGGGGGGCGGGGAGGGGGGGGACAGGAAATTGGGGGGGGGGACACAAAGCGGGGGGAGGGGAAGTGGGGGAGGGGGAGGGGAGGGGGGGACGCGCGATCGTGCACGAGCCGCCGCCGGAGCCGCTTTTGTCGCCGGGTGTCCCCTCCCCCCCAGCCCCCCCAGGTAACGGGGCGACCCCCCCGCGCCCTCACCCCCCGCCCCCCCCCCGCCCCTCCGCCCCCCCCGCCGCCTTTGTCCCCGCGCGGGGGGGGGGGGGGGCGTGTCCCCTATAGAGCCCGTGGGGGGCCGGGGGGTCCCTGTGTCCCCTATAGAGCCCGTGGGGGGGTGGGGGGTCCCTGTGTCCCCTATAGAGCCCGTGGGGGGCTGGGGGGTCCCTGTGTCCCCTATAGAGCCCGTGGGGGGCTGGGGGGTCCCTGTGTCCCCTATAGAGCCCGTGGGGGGCTGGGGGGTCCCTGTGTCCCCTATAGAGCCCGTGGGGGGCCGGGGGTCCCTGTGTCCCCTATAGAGCCCGTGGGGGGCCGGGGGGTCCCTGTGTCCCCTATAGAGCCCGTGGGGGGGTGGGGGGTCCCTCTGTCCCCTATAGAGCCCGTGGGGGGCTGGGGGGTTCCTGTGTCCCCTATAGAGCCCGTGGGGGGGTGGGGGGTCCCTGTGTCCCCTATAGAGCCCGTGGGGGGCTGGGGGGTCCCTGTGTCCCCTATAGAGCCCGTGGGGGGCTGGGGGGTCCCCGTGTCCCCTATAGAGCCCATGGGGGGCTGGGGGGTCCCTGTGTCCCCTATAGAGCCCGTGGGGGGCCGGGGGTCCCTGTGTCCCCTATAGAGCCCGTGGGGGGCCGGGGGGTCCCTGTGTCCCCTATAGAGCCCGTGGGGGGTGGGGGGTCCCTGTGTCCCCTATAGAGCCCGTGGGGGGCTGGGGGGTTCCTGTGTCCCCTATAGAGCCCGTGGGGGGGTCCGGGGGGTCCCTGTGTCCCCTATAGAGCCCGTGGGGGGCCGGGGGGGTCCTAATATCCCGGGGGGTCCCCACTGTCCCCTATGGAGCTCGGGGGGTCCCTCCATCCCCTATAGATCCAATGGGGGGGCCGGGGGGGGTCCCTCTGTGTCCTATAGAGCCCATAAGAGACCAGGGGGGGTGCCTATATCTCAGGGGGTCCCTCCGTCCCCTATAGATCCAATGGGGTGTTTGGGGGTGTCGCTCTGTCCCCTATGGAGCCCATGGGGGTGGGGGAGTCCCCATTGTCCCCTATGGAGCCGGGGGGGGTCGGGGGGTCCCTCTGTCCCCTATAGATCCAATGGGGGGTTTGGGGGTGTCGCTCTGTCCCCTATAGTCCCCATAGGAGGTGATTTGGGGGGGTTGCAGGGGGTGCCCACGATGGAACCGGAGCCCACGGTGAATTTTGGGGGTGACGGGGACGACGCCGGGGACCCCCCCACGGCACAGAGTGAGTGACCGGGGGCGCGGGGGGTTGAACCCCCAGAATGGGATTGACCCCCCAACTGGGATTGACTCCCCAAACTGGGATTGACCCCCCCAAACTGGGATTGACCCCCCCAAAGTGGGATTGACCCCCCAACTGGGATTGACCCCCCCAACTGGGATTGACCCCAAACTGGGATTGACCCCCCCAAAGTGGGATTGACCCCCCAACTGGGATTGACCCCAAACTGGGATTGACCCCCCCAAACTGGGATTGACCCCCCCAACTGGGATTGACCCCAAACTGGGATTGACCCCCCCAAACTGGGATTGACTCCCCAGTACTGGGATTGACCCCCCAAACTGGGATTGACCCCCCAACTGGGATTGACCCCTCCAGTACTGGGATTGACCCCCCCAAACTGGGACTGACCCCCCAAACTGGGATTGACCCCCCAAACTGGGATTGACCCCCCCACCTGGGACTGACCCCCCAAACTGGGATTGACCCCCCAACTGGGATTGACCCCCCAAACTGGGATTGACCCCTCCAGTACTGGGATTGACCCCCCCAAACTGGGATTGACCCCAAACTGGGATTGACCCCCCCAACTGGGATTGACCCCAAACTGGGATTGACCCCCCGATACTGCAACTGACCCCCCAACTCCACCGCCGCCCCCTTCTGGCCCCCCAGGTGCATCGAGTGACCCCGAGACGTCCCCCCAACCACCGGGTGACCCCGAAATCCCGGAGCCGGATCCATCCCCACCACCGGGTGACCCCGAAATCCTGGAGCTGGACCCGTCCCCACCATCGCACACCCCCAGAATCCCGGAGCCGGATCCATCCCCAGCGTCGGGTGACCCCAAAATCCTGGAGCCGGATCCATCCCCACCATCGGGTGGCCCTGAAATCCTGGAGCTGGACCCGTCCCCACCACCACTTGACCCCGAAATCCTGGATCCGGAGCCATCTCCGGTATCGGGTGACCCCGAAATCCTGGAGCTGGACCCCTTGGACCCCCCGAAAACCCCCCCAGGCCGGGGGACCCTGCGCTGGACCGTCGTCCAGCAGCTCGAACCCCCCGCCGGCAAATCCGCCGGTTCCTTCCCCCCGTTCAAGAGCATCATCGTCCTGCAGAAGAGCTACGAGTGCGGCGAGTGCGGCAAGAGCTTCAGCTGCCGCTCGCACTTCGGCAAACACCGGCGCACGCACACGGGCGAGCGGCCGTTCCGCTGCCGCCACTGCGGCAAGAGCTTCAACGTCAGCTCCAACCTCTACCGGCACCAGCGGGCGCACGGCGCCGAGACGGCGGCGCCGGCGGCAAAGACGCTGCCGATGACGCCGCCGTTCCGGTGCGACCACTGCGGGAAGAGCTTCAACCTCAGCTCCAACCTCTACCGGCACCAGCAGGCGCACGGCGCCGAAACGGCGACGCCGACGGCAGCGCCGGTGACGAGCGCGGCGCCGTTCCATTGCGCCCACTGCGGGAAGAGCTTCTCGTGGAGCTCGCACTGGGAGCGGCACCGGCGCGTCCACACGGGCGAGCGGCCCTACCAGTGCCCCGAGTGCGGCAAGAGCTTCAGCCGCAGCTCCCACCTGTACCGGCACCAGCGCACGCACGCCGGCGGCCGCTCCTACATCTGCAGCTACTGCGGGCGCAGCTTCGGCAGCACCGTCCGCTTCGAGCGGCACCAGCGCACGCACACGGGCCGGCGGCCCTACAAGTGCACCCAGTGCCGCAAGAGCTTCGGCGACGGGCCGGCGCTGGTGAAGCACCAGCGGCTGCACCTCGGCGACGCCGCCCGCGGCCGGCGCGGCGCGCACCGCGAGAAGCCGTACCGCTGCGGCGAGTGCGGGAAGAGCTTCTCGTGGTGCTCGCACTGGGAGCGGCACCAGCGCATCCACACCGGCGAGCGGCCCTACCAGTGCGGGGACTGCGGGAAGCGCTTCGGGAGGACGTCGCACCTGTACCGGCACCAGCGCACGCACGCCGGCGGCAAACCCCACGTGTGCGGGGAGTGCGGGAAGAGCTTCAACAGCACCGTCCACTTCCAGAAGCACCAACGGGCCCACGGGGGCGCGCGGGGGGAGGGGGAGGAGGCAGGGGGGACGCGGCGGTTCGGGGGGGGCACCGCCCGGGCCCGGCGGCAACCGCGGGGGCGCGGGAAAGAGGGGGCGGGCGAGGAGGCGGCGCAGCATTGAGCAGGAGGGGTGGCACCGTTGGGTTGACCCATTGGGTCAACCCCAGGATTGACCCCATTGGGTTGGCCCATTGGGTTGAACCCGTTGGGTTGGTCCATTGGGTTGGCCCATTGGCTTGGTCCCATTGGGTTGACTCCATTGGGTTGACCCCCGTTGGGTTGGCCCATTGGCTTGACCCCGTTGGGTTGACCCCGTTGGGTTGGCCCACTGGGTTGGCCCCATTGGCTTGACCCCATTGGGTTGAACCCGTTGGGTTGGCCCATTGGCTTGACCCCATTGGGTTGACCCCGTTGGGTGACCCCGTTGGGTTGACCCGTTGGGTGGCCCCGTTGGGTTGGCCCATTGGCTTGACCCCATTGGGTTGACCCTATTGGGTTGACCCCGTTGGGTTGACCCCATTGGGTTGGCCCTATTGGGTTGACCCCGTTGGGTTGACCCCATTGGGTTGGCCCATTGGCTTGACCCCATTGGGTTGACCCTATTGGGTTGACCCCGTTGGGTTGACCCCATTGGGTTGGCCCCATTGGGTTGACCCCGTTGGGGCGGCACCGTAGTTTCGATAGAGTAGAGTAGGACGGTAGGGTAGGGCTGGGGAGGATGGAGATGGGGCCGGGGGGGGCCAAGCGGGAAGATTTTGGGGTCCCCCCACTAGAAAAATCCAAGCAAGGGACATGGGGACATGGGGACATCCCAACCTTCTCCCATCCCAAGTCTTCTCCAGGAGAAACCACCTCCTGGGGGGAGAAACCACCTCCTGGGGGGACAAAGCACCTCCTGGGGGGCTGGAGGTGCCGCCGGCTCCTCGCCCAACTTGGAGACGCCCCCAAAATACCAGCGGTGGCTTCGTCCAAACCCAACAAGACCTTCAAACTACCCGGGGCGGCTCCGTGCCGCGCGTCCCCACGCCTGGGTCTTGGGCACGAGTGGTTTATTTAACGTATTTATTGTATTTATTGGCCGCGAAGCCGCCGCCGGTTGGTTGGAGGAGCCCGAGCCCCAGGAGGTGCCGGGAGTCCCCGGGCCGGAGCTCAGCGGTGGCCGCGGGACGCAGATCTGGGGCATTTTCTGGTGGTTTTGGGGTCCCGGCCTCTTCCCTGGTTGTTTTTTTGTGAATAAAAACTAGACTAGAGCGAAAGGCGGCGGCGGCTTCTGCGCGGGGACCTGGAGCGTCATTTGGGGGGATTTGGGTCATTCTAGGGGTTTGGGTCATTTGGGGGGATTTGGGTCATTTTAGGGGTTCGGGTCATTTGGGGGGATTTGGGTCATTTTAGGGGTTCGGGTCATTTGGGGGGATTTGGGTCATTTTAGAGTTTTGGGTCATTTGGGGGGATTTGGGTCATTTTAGAGTTTTGGGTCATTTGGGGGGATTTGCGTCATTTGGGGGGGATTTGGGTCATTTTAGGGGTTTGGGTCATTTGGGGGGATTTGGGTCATTTTAGGGGTTTGGGTCATTTGGGGGGGATTTTGGTCATTTTAGGGGTTTGGGTCATTTTAGGGGTTTGGGTCATTTGGGGGGATTTGGGTCATTTTAGGGATTTGGGTCATTTTAGGGGTTTGGGTCATTTGGGGGGATTTGGGTCATTTTAGGGGTTTGGGTCATTTGGGGGGGATTTGGGTCATTTTAGGGGTTTGGGTCATTTTAGGGGTTTGGGTCATTTTAGGGGTTTGGGTCATTTTAGGGATTTGGGTCATTTTAGGGGTTTGGGTCATTTGGGGGGATTTGGATCATTTTGGGGGTCGGTTACTTTAGAGGGATTTGGGTCATTTTTGGGGGGTTCAGACATTTAGGGGGTTCAGATCATTTTGGGGGTCTGGTCATTTGGGGGGGGTTGGGCCATTTTTGGGGTTTTGGGTCATTTTTGGGGTTTTGGGTCATTTTGGGAGTTTTGGGTCATTTGGGGGGGGTCGGTTATTTTAGAGGGATTTGGCTCATTCTGGGGGTGTTTCTGCTCATTTTGGGGTCGGGATTGGGGGGGGGGGGGGGGGTGAAGGGCCCGCGGGGGCCGCCAGGGGGCGCTGGGGGCGGTGCGGGGGGGGGGAGGGGCGGGGCGTCAGCTGCGTCACATCCGGTCCCGGCCGCCCCGCCCCCCGAAGCGCCGCTCGCGCCGGAGGGTCCGGATCGGGGGACCCCCCCGCCCCCCCCCCACCCGGTAACTCGGGGTTCCCCGCCCGCCCCTCCCCCCAGCGGGGGCGCCCGGATGCTGCGGGGGGGGAGGGGACCCCAAAAAACACCCACGTGACCCGGGCACCCCCAAAAAGCGGGGGGAGCACCCCAAAAATTGGGGGGGGGGGGTGGTGAATCCCCTGGGTACCCTCAAAATTGGGAGAGCGCCCCAAGGAATGGGGGGGGGGGCATCCCCCGGGTACCCCAAAAAAAAGGCGGGGAGCACCCCAAAAATGGGGTGAGAAGCCCCTTGGGACCCCAACGATCAGCCCCTCTCCCCCCCTTCCAGGGGAACCCCCAGATTTTGGGGTCACGATGCAGGAGAATTACGAGAACGTCATTTCCCTGGGTAAGAGATTGGGGGGTTTGGGGCATTTGGGGGGTTTGGGGCATTTTGGGGGGTTTGGGGCATTTGGGGGGTTTGGGGCATTTTGGAGGGTTTGGGGCATTTGGGGGGTTTGGGGCATTTTGGGGGGTTTGGGGCATTTTGGGGGGTTTGGGGCATTTGGGGGGTTTGGGGCATTTTGGGGGGTTTGGGGCATTTTGGAGGGTTTGGGGCATTTTGGAGGGTTTGGGGCATTTTGGGGGGTTTGGGGCATTTGGGGGGTTTGGGGCATTTTGGGGGTTGGGGGCATTTGGGGGGAATTTGGGGCATTTTGGGGGGATTTGGGGCATTTTGGGGTGGATTTGGGTCACGTTGGGCATTTTCAGGTAATTTTGGGGTCCCCAGGTTGGGACCATTCGGGGGGACCCGGCGCTGCCTCAGTTTCCCCTTCCCCTTGGGAATTTGAGCCTTTTTTTTGCCGAAATCTGGAGTTTTTCGTCCCGAAATGTCGCGGGTTTTTTTGGGAATTGGGGTTTCTGGCCCCAAATTTGTCCCTTTTAGCCGAGGAAATCGCCATCAGTTGGCCCCGAATCGCCGCATTCGCCGAATCGCATCGTCGGCGCGCGCCGGGAACCGGTGAGCGGGGGACCCCGAATTCGGGGCCAGTTCCTGCGGTTTTGGGCAACGCCAAAAATAGGGTGAATTTCTTTGGTTTGGGGGGTTTTCCAAATTTGGGGGAATTTCTGCGGGTTTTGGGGTTTGGGTGAACACCCTGAAAATCTGGGGAACTCCGCCCCAAATCGGGGCGAATGTGTCAATTTGGGGGGAAACCCCCCAAATTGGGGGAATTTCTTCAGTTTTGGGGACGCGCAAAATGGGGAGAAATCCTTTGGTTTTGGGGATTCCACAAATTTGAGGGAATCTCGTGCATTTTTGGGGGACTCCCTTGAATTTGAGTGAATTGCGGAAGTTTTTGGGGAGCCCTGAAATTTTTGGGAGCCCCCAAGTTTGGGCAAATTTCTTGTTCCCCCCCCCTCCAAATTTGCTCTATTTTTTTCAGATTTTTGAGGAACTCCCCAAATTTGGGCAAATCCATCATTTTTGGGGGGGGATTCCCTCAAATTTGAGCAAATCCTGTAATTTTTCTGAGAACCCCCCCAATTCACTCAAATCCCTTCAGATTTTTGAGACTCCCCCCAAATTCACTCAGATTCTTTCAGATTTTTTAGAAACTCCCAAATTCGCTCAAATTCCTCCCAATTTTCAAGAAACTCCCAAATTCGCTCAAATCCCTTCAGGTCCTTTTTAAGGAACTCCCCAAATTTGGGTGAATCCACTATTTTGGGGGGGACTCCCTCAAATTCGCTCAAATCCCTTCCGATGTTTTATGAACCCCCCAAATCCGCTCCAATTCCCCGATTTTCGCGACCCCCCCAAATCCGCTCCAATTCCCCAATTTTCGCGACCCCCCAAATCCGCTCCAATTCCCCGATTTTCACGACCCCCCCAAATCCGCTCCAATTCCCCGATTTTCACGACCCCCCCAAATCCGCTCCAATTCCCCGATTTTCACGAACCCCCCCAAATCCGCTCCAAATCCCCGATTTTCGCGAACCCCCCAAATCCGCTACAATTCCCCCCGATTTTCACGAACCCCCCAAATCCGCTACAATTCCCCCCGATTTTCGCGACCCCCCCAAATCCGCTCCAATTCCCCGATTTTCGCGACCCCCCCAAATCCGCTCCAATTCCCCGATTTTCACGACCCCCCCAAATCCGCTCCAAATCCCCGATTTTCGCGACCCCCCCAAATCCGCTCCAACTCCCCCCGATTTTCACGACCCCCCCAAATCCGCTCCAATTCCCCGATTTTCGCGACTCCCCCCAAATCCGCTCCAATTCCCCGATTTTCACGACCCCCCCAAATCCGCTCCAATTCCCCCCGATTTTCACGACCCCCCCAAATCCGCTCCAAATCCCCGATTTTCGCGACCCTCCCAAATCCGCTCCAATTCCCCCCGATTTTCATGACCCCCCCAAATCCGCTCCAATTCCCCGATTTTCATGACCCCCCCAAATCCGCTCCAATTCCCCGATTTTCGCGACCCCCCCAAATCCGCTCCAATTCCCCGATTTTCGCGACCCCCCCAAATCCGCTCCAATTCCCCGATTTTCGCGACCCCCCCAAATCCGCTCCAATTCCTTCCGAAACCCGCGACCCCCCAAACGGGGGCGACTCCTTCGTCCCTTTGCCGTTTCCGACGGCGTTTTCCGCAGACGCCGAGATGGACCCGGGTCCCCCCGCCCCTGACCCCGCCCCGGCCCCGGGGGGCGGCGGGGGGGACCCCGATTTGCGGCGCCAGTTGGGGCTGATCCTGCAGACGGCCGGGAGGAGCCAAGTGGAGAAGATGCTGCGGGAGCTGGTGCGGGAGCAGGACCAGGGCGCCAAACGGCGGAGCCGCAAGAAAACGGCCCAAGACGGAGGTGATTTCGGGGGGGCGACCACCCCAAAAACCCCTTCGAGGTCCTTCCCGAGAGGAGACGCCCAACGGGTCGGGGACGTCGCGTGGGAAACGGGGGGGAAGGTTTGGGGACCTTGGAAGGTCATCGGCACCACGAACGTGGTCGTGTCCGACCAGATCTGGTCCCCAAAGTCGTGTCTGAGGTTCCACCAAAGGGTTTTGGGTTGGGAGGGACCTTGGAAGGTCATCTCCAACCACATCACGTCCCTCGAAGTCTTGTCTGTGGCTTCACCGACGGGTTTGGGGTCGGGAAGGACCTTGGAAGGTCGTCGACACCGAGAACACGGTCGTGTCCAACCAGATCTGGTCCCCAAAGTCATGTCTGAGGTTCCACCAAAGGGTTTTGCGTTGGGAGGGACCTTGGAAGGTCATCTCCAACCACATCACGTCCCTCGAAGTCTTGTCTGTGGCTTCACCGACGGGTTTGGGGTTGGGAAGGACCTTGGAAGGTCGTCGACACCGAGAACACGGTCGTGTCCAACCAGACCCGGTCCCTCAGAGTCGTGTCCGAGGTCCCACCCAAGGGTTTGGGGCTGGGGGACCTTGGAAGGTCATCGGCGCCATGACCGTGGCCAACCAGACCAGGCCCCTCAAAGCTCCGCCCAGCCCGCCCCGGCGGATCCGGGGATGGAGGATCCACCAGCGGGGGGGACGGACATGCGGACCAGTGCTGGTCCCAGTACGGACCAGCCGGGGACACCAGTGGCCACTGGTCTCCATCCAGACGTTGAGTCCTCGACAAGAAGCCTTTGAGGGACCCGGTCTGGTTGGACACGACCACGTTTGTGGTGCCGATGACCTTCCAAGGTCCCTCCCAACGCAAAACCCTTTGGTGGAACCTCAGACACGACTTTGCGGACCAGATCTGGTTGGACACGACCGTGTTCTCGGTGTTGACGACCTTCCAAGGTCCTTCCCGACCCCAAACCCGTCGGTGAAGCCACAGACAAGACTTTGAGGGACGTGATGTGGTTGGAGATGACCTTCCAAGGTCCCGCCCAACCCAAAACCCTTTGGTGGAACCTCAGACACGACTTTGGGGACCAGATCTGGTCGGACACGACCACGTTCGTGGTGCCGATGACCTTCCAAGGTCCCTCCCACCCCAAGCCCTTCCCCGCGTTGGCCTCTCGCCGTCTCCCGTTCGTTTTCGGGGCGACTCAGGTGCCGTTTTCTCCCCGTTTCCAGGTGCCGGGACGGAGGAGGCGACGCCGGCGGCCGCCGAACCGGGTGGCGAATCCGCCCCCGGGCCCGACGCGCCGGATCCGGCGTCACCGGCGTCGCGCGGCGGCTGCTCCGAGTGCTCCCGGCGCAACCCGGCGCTTCCCCGGCGCTGCCGCGAGTGCGTCCGGCGCCGCCGCCACCGCGACCCCCCCGGGGACAAACCGCACCGCTGCGGCGACTGCGGCAAAGGCTTCAGCCGCGGCTCCAACCTGGCCCAGCACCGGCGCATCCACACGGGCGAGCGGCCGCACCGCTGCGGCGACTGCGGCAAAGGCTTCATCCAGAAGTCCGACCTCGAGCGGCACCGGCGCGTCCACACGGGCGAGCGGCCGTACCCGTGCGCCGACTGCGGCAAGCGCTTCAGCGTCAGCTCGCACCTCGACCGGCACCGGCGCGTCCACGCCGGGCCCGGCCCGCCCGCCCAACCGCGGCCCCGCGCGGCTCTGCCGGAGGCTGCTCCGGCCCCTCACGGCTGCCCCGACTGCGGCAAGAGCTTCTCGCAGCGCTCGGCGCTGGCCAAGCACCGCAAGACGCACGCGGGCGAGCGGCCGCACCGCTGCGGCGACTGCGGCAAGAGCTTCAGCCGCGGCTCCAACCTCACCCAGCACCGGCGCATCCACACGGGCGAGCGGCCCTTCGCCTGCGGCGACTGCGGCAAAGGCTTCATCCAGAAGTCCGACCTCGAGCGGCACCAGCGCGTCCACACGGGCGAGCGGCCGTACCCGTGCGCCGACTGCGGCAAGCGCTTCAGCGTCAGCTCGCACCTCGACCGGCACCGCAAGGTGCACGCGGCGGAGGCGGCGGCGCCGCGGTGCCCCGAGCACCTCGCCGGCTTCTTGTCCGCCCACCGGCGCGGGCGGCTGTTCCGCTGCGGCCAAAGCGCCGCGGCCAAGCAGCAGCAGGCGGCGAAACGCGACGGCAAGAGCCGCGGGGCGAGGGACCCGTGCGCGGATTGCGGGAGGGAAACGGCGCCCGGCGGCGAAGCCGAGAAGCCGTTCAAGTGCGGGGAGTGCGGGAAGAGCTTCGGGCAGCGCTCGGCGCTGGTCAAACACCGGCGCATCCACAGCGGCGAGAAGCCGTACGCGTGTCCCGACTGCGGCAAAGGCTTCATCCAGAAGTCCGACCTCACCATCCACCGGCGCATGCACACCGGGGAGAAGCCGTACCGCTGCGGGGAGTGCGGGAAATGCTTCAGCGTCTCGTCCAACCTCATCACGCACCGGCGGACGCACCTCGGCGAGAAGCCGTACCGGTGCGGGGAGTGCGGGAAGAGCTTCATCCAGCGCTCGGAACTCACCATCCACCACCGCGTGCACACCGGGGAGAAGCCCTACAAGTGCGGGGAGTGCGGGAAGAGCTTCAGCCGCAGCTCCCACCTCAACCGGCACCACCGGACCCACGGCGGAGGGGACAAGGCCAAGGGCGGCGCCGAGGCCACCGCGGGATTCGGCGCCGCCCCCTTGGCGCCGCTGGGTCCCCCCGGCCCCTCATTGGGGTCGTTGGTGGGGGGTCCCGGGCTGGAGCTGCCCTGGCCCCTCCCCTTCCCCGCCCGGCCCTTCCCGCAGGGCCCGTTGGCGCCCAACGCGGGGCCGCCAGCGCCGGCGCTCATCAACTGAGGTTAACGAGGGCGCTAATTGCGCAGGGGGAGGGGGCCCTGCCGGGGCTGGCCACGCCCTCCCCGGGCCCTCGGCCAATGGGCGTTGAGCCCAAGGACCCAACTGGGGTTGGTGTCAAAGACCCAACTGGACTCGACCCCGAAGACCCAACTGGTCTTGGCTTCAAAGACCCAGCTGGAGTTGAACTCAAAGACCCATCGTTGGGGCTCCTTCCTGCCTTGGTGGCTAATTAACCATCTCGCTAATTAGGGCATGGAGATGTCACCCTCGTTCGGGGGCTCCGCCCTCCTCCCACCCCCCCAGTCCCTCCCCCAACACCCAACCGGGGTTGGTGTCAAAGACCCAACTGGACTTGACCCCGAAGACCCAACTGGTTTTGGCTTCAAAGACCCAGCTGGAGTTGAACTCAAAGACCCATCGTTGGGGCTCCTTCCTGCCTTGGTGGCTAATTAACCATCTCGCTAATTAGGGGATGGGCCAGTCTCACTAATTGGGGGGTGGGGAAGTTCCCGTCGTGGCTCCGCCCTCCCAGTCTCCCCAGTCCCTCCCCCAGCACCCAACTGGTTTTGACCTCAACACCCCATTGCTGGGGCGGCTCCTTCCCACCCGCAGCCAATCAACCTCAGCGGCTAATTAACAATTAATTAAGGGACAAGGGAGTAATTTCAAACCAAATCCCAGCATTTCCACCCTTCCCCGCTGCCCCCCTGGGATTTGGGAGCAGAAAGAAGCAAATTAAGTCAATTCCGCACTTAATTACGATGATTTCTAACGAGGTTCTAAAGTACCGAGCACAACCCAAAATTCACCAAGTTCCTCCTAAACTGAAGCAGAAAAATGTGAGTTTGGGTGGGGTTTTTTTTCCCCATTTTCTGCTGAATTCACTCTTTTTGGACATTATTTTGAGGGCGGGATGGGGGGATTTGGGATTGATGGGTAAAATTGTTCATTTTTTAAACTTTTTTTTTTTAATTTTTTGTGTCTCATTTGTGGTTTTTCGGTGCAGCCGACGCTCCCCAAGTGCCATTTTGGGGGAAAACACCCCAGATTCATGGGGTTTTTTTGGGGAAAAATGTCATTATTTAACCACGGGGAGGGAAAATTGAGCTGTTTTCAGCTTTTTTTTAAAAAAAACCACCACACTTTTTCGGTTTTGTTACTTTTGTGGCTTCGTATTTCAGGTTCAATAAATAAAATCCGGGCGCCCGCGCGCGACTGGTGACAAAAAGCGACATTTTGGCCTAAAATGTGTTTTTTTCTTGAATTCCCGACATCACAGACGCCCCAAAACCGGCGGGAGGTTGGAAACCGGGGCAGAAAATGCGAGAAATGGGATTTTTTTCGCGTGGCGAGGAGGAAAATTGTGATAAATGTAAATTGTGAAATAGTCCAAAAATCCCCTTAAATAACGGCAAAATAAATCAAACTTAAATAAGGCCTTAAATAAAGACAATAAATAATCGGTGAATCAAGTAAATAATAAATCCAATAAATAATCCAATAAATAACCAATAAATCCAATAAATAACCAATAAATCCAATAAATAACCAATAAATCCAATAAATAACCAATAAATAACCATAAATAAATCCATGAGGTAGCGGCACCCGCGGGTGCTGGCAGAGCCCCAAAATCAGGGGAATTGGCCCCAAAATGTCACAGCAGGCGATGGGGTGTCCCAGGGGTGTCTCAGGTGTCCCCAGAGGTGTTTCCAGTGTCCCCAGGGGTGTCTCAAGTGTCCCCAAGGGCGTCTCTGGTGTCCCCAGGGGTGTCCCAGGTGTCCCCATCGTGTCTCAGGTGCCTCCACAGGTACCTCAGGTGTCCCCAGGGCTGTTCCAGGTGTCCCCACGGGCAGCTCAGGTGTCACCATCGTGTCTCAAGTGTCCCCACAGTGTCTCAGGTGTCACTGTGGGTGTTTCCAGTGTCACCGCTGGTGACTCAGGTGTCCCCGGGGGGGTGTCCGGTGTCCCCATGGACGTTTCCAGTGTCCCCAGGGGTGTCTTAGGTGCCACCACAGGTATCTCAGGTGTCCCCAAGGGGGTGTCCAGTGTCCCCAAGGGGGTCTCAGGTGCCACCACAGGTATCTCAGGTGTCCCCAGGGGGGTGTCCAGTGTCCCCATGGACATTTCCAGTGTCCCCAGGGGTGTCTCTGGTGTCCCCAGGTGGGTGTCCAGTGTCCCCATGGACGTCTCAGGTGCCACCACAGGTATCTCAGGTGTCCCCAAGGGGGTGTCCGGTGTCCCCAGGGGTGTCTCAGGTGCCACCACAGGTATCTCTGGTGTCCCCATAGACATTTCCAGTGTCCCCAGGGGGGTGTCCGGTGTCCCCGGGGGGGTCCCCGCTGTCCCCTCCCCTGGCGCGCTGTACACCTGCGCACTCACCACCAGCAGCAGCAGCACCAGCAGCCGCTTGGCCGCGCTCGGCTCCTCCGCGGGGGGCGCCCGGCGAACCTGGGGGGCAGAAAACCGGGGTAAGAACGGGCCGTTTGGGGAAAAGAACCCCCCGGGGCAGATAATCCACCCTGGGGGGCAGATAATCCAGCCTGGGGGGGAAATTCTGCCCCCGGGGGGGAAATTCCGGGCAGCCGGTGGGGGTGAGTCAGGCAGGGGGAGGGGAAGTGACTCACCCTCCCCCACACAAACAGCTCCGGGAAACGGGGGGGACCCAGGCGTCCGGGAGAGGACCCAGGCGTTCGGGAAGGGACCCAGGCGTCCGGAGGGGGACCCAGGAGTTCGGGAGGGACCCGGGCGTCCGGGAAGGGACCCGGGAGTTCGGGAGGGACCCAGGCGTCCGGGAAGGGACCCGGGAGTTCGGGAGGGACCCAGGCGTCCGGGAAGGGACCCGGGCGTCCGGAGGGGGACCCAGGCGTTCGGGAAGGGACCCAGGCGTCCGGAGGGGGACCCGGGAGTTCGGGAGGGACCCAGGCGTCCGGCACTCACCAGTGGCGGGTAAAGGACGCGGCGGTGGCGGCGGCGGGGCCGGGAGGGGCCGCTGGGCCCCACGGGCGGATCGAACGTGAAGTAACGCGGGGGGGCCGGGGTGACCCCCAGCGCGGCCCGCGGGCCCCGGTCCTGGGGCCGCCACCCCGGACACGTTGTCGTTGTCGCCGCCGCCGCCGCCGCGACCGTCACGGTCATGGCGCCCAGAGAAAATGGCGGCGGGCGCGCCGGGCGGGGGTTTATATAGCGGCGGCCCGGGGTCACGCCCACTTCCGGGGGAAGGCCACGCCCACGGATGGATCTCATTGGTTGGTTGCCGCGGAGGGGCGCGGCCCCGCGGGGAGGCCACGCCCACCCGGCTGGGGTGCGCTGGGGGGGGGTATCGGGGTCTATAGGCGACTATAGAGGGCTATAGGAGAATACGGGGGGTATATGGAGCGCTAGAGGGGCCCATAAAGGTCTATAGGAGGCCATAGGAGCCACAGGGGTCCCTGATGGTCTATGGGGGGCTGGATGGGGGTGACAGGGGGATGTACAGGGGGCTACAGGGGATGTATAGGGGGCTATAGGGGATGTACAGGGGGCTATAGGGGATGTACGGGGGGGCTATAGGGGATGTACAGGGGGGGCTGTAGGTTGCCCGGAGGAAACAGAGGGGTCTATGATGCTCTACAGGGAGCCATGGGGGTCTATAGGGGGCTGTTTTGGGCACTATAGGGCATCCATGGCAGTGCATGGGGGCCTATAGGGGCCCTATAGGGACGGGAGGTTTGCTGCGCGTTCGCCTCCTGCCCCACACCCCCCATAGCCCCCTATACAGCCCCCTATACAGCACCTATAGATCCCCTACAGCCCCCATAGCTCCCCTTCCCCTACAGCCCCCTATACATCCCCTATAGCCCCCCCCGTAGCCCCCGTCCCCTATAGAGCCCCTATACACCCCCTATAGCCCCTGTATAGCCCCTATAGATCTCCTATGGCCCCTATACCTCCTGCATAGTTCCCCCTTCCCCTATAGATCCCCTATAGATCCCCTATAGATCCCCCCCTTCCCACGTGCATCACGTAACCGGGTTTTCCCGCGTTGAGCAACCGGACGCCTGGGTCCCCTGTGGGGGGGAGGGGGCGCTGGGCCACCCGGACGCCTGGGTTCCTCAGGCCTGAGTCATGGGGGGGTGCTGACGTCATTCCCAAGGCGGGGGAGGGGTAGAGAGGACCCAGGCGTCCGGGAGGGGACCCAGGCGTCCGGGTGCCCTCATGCAGACCAGAAAGACACAAACGACCCCAAAACTTCGATATATTAATGTAAAAAAACCACAAAAAACTCCAGTTCAGCCCCAGATATTTACAGTCCCCCCCACCCCGGTCCCTGTGCTTAATTAACAATTAACGACCCCCCAGCTAATGAGGAATGGGGGGGTTGGGTGGGGAGACAGGGGCACCCAGGGGTCGCCCATAGATCTGGGGGGGGGTCCCATAGATCTGGGGGGGGGTCCCAGAAGTACAGGGGGGCGCCCATAGATTGGGGGGCATCCAGTGATCTGGGGAGCACCCATGGGTCTGGGGGGGTCCCAGGGGTCGGGGGGGCACCCATAGGTCTGGGGGGCCCCAGAGGTTGGGGGGTCCCATAGAGTGGGGGGGTCCCATGGACAGGGGGGTAGCACCCAGTGATCTTGGGGGGGTCTCTGGAGGGCACCCAGAGGTCTGGGGGGAGGTCCCAGGGGTCTGGGGGGCACCCAGAGGGCACCCGCAGATCTGGGGGGTCCCATGTCAGTAGCGTTGGGTGTTTCCAGTGTTGGGCGATGAGGAGGAGGAGGAAGAGGAGAGGCCGAAGCTGCGCCCATGGAGATGGGGAGGATGAGGGTGATGAGGAGGATGAGGGTGAAGTTGATGATGAGGATGAGGATGATGATGGTGCTGAAGGCTCAGCCCATGTGCTTGCACAGCTCCCGGTGCAGCTGCCCAAAGTTGGGTCAATGGAGACGCCGATAATGACGATAACGATGCCGATAACGATGCCAATAACGATGCCAGTAACGATGCCAACGATGATGTCAATGATGAAGTGGATGACGAGGATGACGATGGCGCTGAAGGCTCAGCCCATGTGCTCGCACAGCTGCCGGTGCAGCTGCCCGAAGATGGGCCGATGGAGATGCCGATAACGACGATAATGATACCGATAACGATGCCGATAACGATGCCAGTAACGATGCCGACGATGATGTCAGTGATGAAGTTGATGATGAGGATGACGATGATGATGGTGCTGAAGGCTCAGCCCATGTGGTCGCAGAGCTGCCGGTGCAGCTGCCCGAAGATGGGCCGATGGAGATGACGATAACGATGCCGATAACGATGCTGCTGATGACAGTAACGATGCCGACGATGATGTCAGTGATGAAGTTGATGATGAGGATGACGATGACGATGGTGCCGAAGGCTCAGCCCATGTGCTCGCACAGCTGCCGGTGCAGCTGCCCGAAGCTGGGCCGATGGAGATGCCGATAATGCCGATAACGATGCTGATAACGATGCCAGTAACGATGCCAACGATGATGTCAGTGATGAAGTTGATGACGAGGATGACGATGGCGCCGAAGGCTCAGCCCATGTGCTTGCAGAGCTGCCGGTGCAGCTGCCCGAAGCTGGGCCGATGGAGATGCCGATAACGATGCCGATAACGATGCTGATAACGATGCCAGTAACGATGCCGACGATGATGTCAGTGATGAAGTTGATGACGAGGATGATGAGGGTGATGGCGCCGAAGGCTCAGCCCATGTGCTCGCACAGCTCCCGGTGCAGCTGCCCGAAGCTGGGCCGATGGAGATGCCGATAATGCCGATAACGATGCTGATAACGATGCCAGTAACGATGCCAACGATGATGTCAGTGATGAAGTTGATGACGAGGATGACGATGGCGCCGAAGGCTCAGCCCATGTGCTCGCAGAGCTGCCGGTGCAGCTGCCCGAAGCTGGGCCGATGGAGATGCCGATAACGATGCCGATAACGATGCTGATAACGATGCCAGTAACGATGCCGACGATGATGTCAGTGATGAAGTTGATGACGAGGATGATGAGGGTGATGGCGCCGAAGGCTCAGCCCATGTGCTCGCACAGCTCCCGGTGCAGCTGCCCGAAGCTGGGCCGATGGAGATGCCGATAATGCCGATAACGATGCTGATAACGATGCCAGTAACGATGCCGACGATGATGTCAGTGATGAAGTTGATGATGAAGATGACGAGGGTGATGGTGCCGAAGGCTCAGCCCGTGTGCTCGCACAGCTGCCGGTGCAGCTGCCTGAAGCTGGGCCGATGGAGATGCCGATAACGATGCCGATAACGATGCTGATGATGATGTCAGTGATGAAGTTGATGAGGATGATGGTGCCGAAGGCTCAGCCCATGTGCTCGCACAGCTGCCGGTGCAGCTGCCCAAAGTTGGGTCAATGGAGATGCCGATAACGATGCTGATAACGATGCCAGTAGCGATGCCGACGATGATGTCAGTGATGAAGTTGATGATGAGGATGACGATGGCGCCGAAGGCTCAGCCCATGTGCTCACACAGGTCCCGGTGCAGCTGCCCAAAGTTGGGTTGATGGAGATGCCGATAACGATGCCGATGATGATGTCAGTGATGAAGTTGATGATTAGGATGATGAGGGTGATGGCGCCGAAGGCTCAGCCCGTGTGCTCGCACAGCTGCCGGTGCAGCTGCCCGAAGCTGGGCCGATGGAGATGCCGATAACGATGCTGATAACGATGCCAGTAGCGATGCCGACGATGATGTCAGTGATGAAGTTGATGATGAGGATGACGATGGCGCCGAAGGCTCAGCCCATGTGCTCGCAGAGCTGCCGGTGCAGCTGCCCGAAGCTGGGCCTCTCGGCCGCCTCGCGGGCCCAGCAGCTCAACATGAGCTGGTGCAGGGCGGGGGGGCAGCCGGGGGGGCGGGGCAGGTACTCCTGGGGTCACACGGGGTCACGGGGTCACCCAGGGGTCGTGGGGGCGCGGGGGAACTGGGAGGACTGGGAGGCACTGGGAGGAACTGGGGGAGTTGGGAGCAACGCCCAGTCCCACCCAGTGCTCCCAGTGCTCCCAGTGCTCCCATTCCAATCCCCGTCCCATCCCAGTCCCTCCCAGTGCCCCCATAACCCTGTCCCAGTGCTCCCAGTGCTCCCAGTCCCTCCCCATCCCATCCCAGTCCCTCCTAGTGCCCCTGTAACCCTATTCCAGTCCCTCCCAGTGCTCCCAGTCCCTCCCCGTCCCATCCCAGTCCCTCCCAGTGCCCCCGCAACCCTGTCCCAGTGCTCCCAGTGCTCCCAGTGCTCCCAGTCCCTCCCCATCCCATCCCAGTCCCTCCTAGTGCCCCCGCAACCCTGTCCCAGTGCTCCCAGTGCTCCCAGTCCCTCAAAGTCTCTCCCAGTCCCCTCCCATCCCCATCCCAGTCCCTCCCAGTGCCCCCGCAACCCTGTCCCAGTGCTCCCAGTGCTCCCAGTGCTCCCAGTGCTCCCAGTCCCATCCCAGTCCCTCCTAGTGCCCCCGCAACCCTGTCCCAGTGCTCCCAGTCCCTCAAAGTCTCTCCCAGTCCCCTCCCATCCCCATCCCAGTCCCTCCCAGTGCCCCCGTAACCCTGTCCCAGTGCTCCCAGTGCTCCCAGTGCTCCCAGTCCCTCCCCGTCCCATCCCAGTCCCTCCCAGTGCCCCCGCAACCCTGTCCCAGTCCCTCCCAGTGCTCCCAGTGCTCCCATTCCCATCCCATCCCCATCCCAGTCCCTCCCAGTGCCCCTGCAACCCTGTCCCAGTGCTCCCAGTGCTCCCAGTCCCTCCCAGTCCCTCCCAGTGCTCCCAGTGCTCCCAGTCCCTCCCCGTCCCATCCCAGTCCCTCCCAGTGCCCCCGCAACCCTGTCCCAGTGCTCCCAGTGCTCCCAGTGCTCCCAGTGCTCCCAGTCCCATCCCAGTCCCTCCCAGTGCCCGCGTAACCCTGTCCCAGTGCTCCCAGTGCTCCCAGTGCTCCCAGTCCCTCCCAGTGCTCCCAGTGCTCCCAGTCCCTCCCAGTCCCATCCCAGTCCCTCCCAGTGCCCCCGCAACCCTGTCCCAGTGCCCCCAGTGCTCCCAGTGCTCCCAGTGCTCCCATTCCCATCCCATCCCATCCCCATCCCGGTGCCCCCGGTGCCCCCGGTGCCGCGGTACCTGCATGCCCAGCCCCTGGCAGTGGTGCCGCGCGTTGCCGATCACCTGCTCGTCGCTCAGCTCCCCGTACGGCTGCTCCCGGCACCGCGTCAGCACCTCCCACAGCGTCACGCCGAAGGCCCACGCGTCGCTGGCCGGGGTGAACGTCCCCTGCGCCGCGGGCGCCGCTCAGCGCGGAAGCGCCCCAACGCGCCCCGCCCCCTTAGGCCCCGCCCCTTCTCTTTAGCCCCGCCCCTTCCCTTCCTCCCCAAGGCCCAGAGCCCCTCTATCCCCCGCCCCCTTTATCCCCCGCCCCCTTTATCCCCCACCCCCTCTATCCCCGCCCCCTCTATCCCCGCCCCCTTTAACTCCACCCTCTTTAACCCCACCCCCTTAAGCCCCACCCACTTAAGCCCCGCCCCTTCTCTTTAGCCCCACCCCTTCCTCTTCCCCCCCAAACCCCTGAGCTTCTCTATTCCCCCACCCCCTGAATCCCACCCCCTTTCACCCCACGAACCCCCACCCCACGAACCCCCACCCCATGAACCCCCACCCCATGAACCCCTGCCCCTTAAGCCCCGCCCCTTAAGCCCCACCCCTTAAGCCCCGCCCCATTAAGCCCCCAGAGCCCCTCTATTCCCCCACCCCCTCTCTCCCCTTCCCCATTATCTCCCCCCCAACCCCGCCCCTTCAAGCCCCGCCCCTCGGCCCCGCCCCTCGGCCCCGCCCTCACCAGCAGGATGCACTCCCAGGCCATCCAGCGGATGGGCAGCAGCGCGCGGCCGCTCACCCGGTAGTAGTGACGCGCGTAGAGCTGGCGGCTCATCCCGAAGTCGGCGACCTTGACCCTGAACCCCGAGCCCACCAGGCAGTTCCGCGTCGCCAGGTCCCGGTGCACGAAGTTGCGCCCGGCCAGGAAGCGCATCCCGGCCGCGATCTGCGCGCCCAGGTGCAGCAGGGTGGGCAGGCTGCGGAGGGGGCGGGGCTTCAGAGGGGCGGGGCTCCGGGGGCGGGGCTTCGGGGGCGGGGCTTCGGGGGGGGCGGGGTTTCAAGGGTGGGGCTTCGGGGGGCGGGGCTTCAGAGGGGGTGGGGCTTCAAGGGCGGGGCTTCAGAGGGGCGGGGCTCCGGGGGGCGGGGCTTCGGGGTGGGGCTTCAGAGGGGCGGGGCTCCGGGGGCGGGGCTTCAGAGGGGCGGGGCTTCAGAGGGGCTTCGGGTGGGCGGGGCTTCAGGGGGCAGGTCTTCAGAGGGGCGGGGATTTGGGGTGGGGGCTTCGGGTGGGCGGGGCTTCAGAGGGGCGGGGCTTCGGGGGGCGGGGGATTCAGGGGGTGGGGAATGGAGGAGCTCCGGGGTTTGGGGGGAAGAGGAAGGGGCGGGGCTGAAGGGGAAGGGGATGGGCTGAAGTGGGTGGGGCTTAAGAGGGTGGGGCTCAAGGGATGTTAAAGGGGCAGGACCCCAAAAAACGACTCGAAAGGGAGGGGGCAGGAAGGGGGCGTGGCTCGGGGGGGCGTGTCCCCACCTGAGGGCGTGTCCGCGGGCCCCGCCCAGGAACTGGTGCAGGTCGCCGTGCTCCATGTACTCGGTGACGATGGCGAGCGGCCCCGCGCCCCCGACCACGCCCAGCAGCCGCACGATGTGGGGGTCGCGCAGCCGCCCCAGCGTCCGCGCCTCCTGCAGGAAGTCCCGCCTGCCCCCCCGTCACTGCCGGGCACGCCCCCTCCCGGCCACGTCCTTCCCCGCGGTGAAGCTCCGCCTTTTCCAAAGCCCCGCCCCTTCCTGAAACCACACCCCTTTCCCGCAGCCCCGCCCCTTTCAGAAGCCCCACCTCTATTTCACCGTAGCCCCTCCCCCTTTGCCTCCCACCTTGTAGCCCCACCCCGGGCACTTGGCTCCGCCCAACGGCTTAGCCCCGCCCCCATTTATTAGCCCCGCCCCCGTGGCTTAACCCCGCCCCCCGGGCCGTAGCCCCGCCCCCGTGGCTTAGCCCCGCCCCATGTCCTAGCCCCACCCCCTGGGCTGTAGCCCCACCCCCATGGCTTTGCCCCGCCCCTGGCCATAGCCCCGCCTCCGGCTGTAGCCCCGCCCCCATGGCTTAGCCCCGCCCCCATGTTTTAGCCCCGCCCCCATGTTTTAGCCCCGCCCCCTACCTGGCGTTCTTGGAGGCGTCGGGGCGCAGCACCTTGACGGCCACCAGCAGGGGGTGCCCGGGGGGCAGCTCGGGGGGCCGGGACGTGGGGGGCAGGGCCTGCGGATCCTCCACCTCGCACAGCAGCACCTGGGGGCGGGGCCTGAGGGGGCGGGGCTACGGGCCTGGGGGCGGGGCCGAGCCCCTGGGGACGGGGCCGAGCTGCAGGGGGCGGGGCTACACTTTTCAGGGCGGGGCTGGATGGACCTGGGCGGGAATTAGCAAAGGGGCGTGGCTTCTCGCGGGGGCGTGGCTTTGCCTCCAGGGGCGGGGCTTTCAGGGGGTGAGGCTTAGAGGGGGTGAGTGGGAGGGGGTGGGGCTTCTCGAGGGGGCGGGGCTTGCGATGAGGGGGCGGGGCCGGAGCTGAACGGGCCGGATGTGGGGGGGGGAGGGGCTGTCACACCAGGGGGTGGCGCTTATGCGAAGGGGCGGGGCCAGCGCTCGAGGGGCGGGGCAGGGGCGGGGCTTACCTCTCCGAACTGCCCCTCCCCCAGTTTCTCGCGGAAGCGGAGGCGGCGCCGCGGGAACGCGGGGAGGGCGGGGCCAGGGGCGGGGCCGGGGGCGGGGCCGGCCAGCGCGTAGGCGGAGCCTCCGGTGACGTCGGCCTCGGCGTACGCCCCCGCCCCCCCCTCGGGCTCCACCAATCCTGGGGGGGAGGGTGTGTCAGTGGGGGCGGGGCTTCTCGTGGCCAAAGGGGGCGGGGCCACAGCAGGGGGGCGGGCGCAGGAAGGGGCGGGGTTATGGGAAGGAGGGGGTGGGGCTAGAACAAGGGGGAGGGGCAATGTGGGAGGGGGCGGAGCTACAAGGGGCAGAAGGGGAGGGGCTGTGGGGAAAGGGGGTGGGGCTTCAGAATGGGGTGGGGCTTCTGGGAAAGTGGTGGGGCTTTGGAATTGCAGGTGTGGCTTTGAAGGGGTGGGGCTTTGGGAAGGGGGTGGGGCTTCGGGAAAGGGCAGGGGCGGGGGGCGGGGCTCCCTTACCGTCCGTGTTGATTGGCTTGGCCCCATCGGGCGGGGCCCGAGCGAGCCCTCCCATTGGCCGGGCGTAGGTGGCCAGCAGGAGGCGATAGGCCGGGTTGGCCAGGGGGGCTGTGGCAGAAGGGGCGGGGTCAGGGGAGGGCCGGGAGGTGTCCAATCGGCTGGCGCTGGGGTGGCCGCCCCACCCCACGTGGTGCCAACCAGCCAATCAGCCATCGGCCAAGCAACCATCAGCCAATCAGCCGGTAGCCAAGCAACCATTGGCCAACCAACCATCTACCCAGCTCCACGTGGTGCCAACCAGCCAACCAATCATCATCCATCTAAGCGCCATCATCCATCCAACCATCATCACCATCCAACCATCATCATCCAACCATCATCATCATCCAACCATCGTCATCCAACCATCGTCATCATCCAACCATCGTCATCCAACCATCACCGTCCAACCATCACCGTCCAACCATCACCGTCCATCCAACCATCATCGTCCAACCATCATCATCCAACCATCACCGTCCATCCAACCATCATCATCCAACCATCACCGTCCATCCAACCATCATCATCATCCAACCATCACCATCCACCCAACCATCATCATCCAACCATCACCGTCCATCCAACCATCATCATCCAACCATCACCATCCATCCAACCATCATCATCCAACCATCATCATCATCCAACCATCACCATCCACCCAACCATCATCATCCAACCATCACCGTCCATCCAACCATCATCATCATCCAACCATCATCATCCATCCAACCATCCAGCCCCATGAGGTCTCCAACCAGCCATTCCTCCATCCATGTTCTTCTCCATCCACCCATGTTTTTCTCCATCCATCCTTCCCATCCATCACCCATCTTTTTCTCCACACATGTTCTTCTCCATCCATCCATGATCTCCATCCATCCATCCATGTTCTTCTCCATCCATCCATGTTCTTCCATCTACCCATTTTCTTCTCCATCCATCTGTCCATCCATCCATCCATCCATCTGTCCGTCCATCCATCCCTCCCTCCATCCTTGATCTTCTCCATCCATCCCCCCCGTTCTCCCCGCCCCGTTCTGGTCCCCGCACCCACCGGGCCCCGCGGGTGGTGGCGGCAGCGGCGGCCGCGCGGGTGCGGGTTCCTGGTAGTCGCCGGGCGCCGGGGGGACGCGCTCGTACCGGGGGGGTCCCCGTCCCGCCCCCGTCGCGTTGTTGATGACGACGGCGTCACCCGGCGCCGAGAGCTGCACCCGCAGCTCGTCCTGCGAGGGCCGGCGCTGCGCCTGGGGATGGCTCCAACCAGTTCAACCAGTTCCTCCCAGTTCAACCAGCTCCTCCCAGTTCAACCCAGCTCCTCCCAGTTCAACCAGCTCCTCCCAGTTCAACCCAGCTCCTCCCAGTTCAACCCAGCTCCTCCCAGTTCAACCAGCTCCTCCCAGTTCAACCCAGCTCCTCCCAGTTCAACCAGCTCCTCCCAGTTCAACCCAGTTCCTCCCAGTTCAACCAGCTCCTCCCAGTTCAACCAGCTCCTCCCAGTTCAACCCAGCTCCTCCCAGTTCAACCAGCTCCTCCCAGTTCAACCCAGCTCCTCCCAGTTCAACCAGCTCCTCCCAGTTCAACCCAGTTCCTCCCAGTTCAACCAGCTCCTCCCAGTTCAACCAGCTCCTCCCAGTTCAACCCAGCTCCTCCCAGTTCAACCAGCTCCTCCCAGTTCAACCCAGTTCCTCCCAGTTCAACCAGCTCCTCCCAGTTCAACCCGGTTCCTCCCAGTTCAACCAGTTCCTCCCAGTTCAACCCAGTTCCTCCCAGTTCAACCAGCTCCTCCCAGTTCAACCCAGCTCCTCCCAGTTCAACCCGGTTCCTTCCAGTTCAACCAGCTCCTCCCAGTTCAACCCAGTTCCTCCCAGTTCAACCAGCTCCTCCCAGTTCAACCAATGCCTCCCAGTTCAACCAGCTCCTCCCAGTTTGACCAGTTCCTCCCAGTTCACCCCACCACCTCCTTCCAGTTAAATCCCAGTTCCTCCCAGTTCTGCTCAGTTCACCCCACCAGTTCCCCCCAGTTCACCCCACCAGTTCCCCCCAGTTCATCCCACCACCCTCCCAGAATGTGGGCACTTGGCCCCAATGTCCAGGTGCCCAGTTCCTCCCAGCTGCCCCCACCAGTTCTTCCCAGTTGAACCCCCCAGTTCCTCCCAGTTCCTCCCAGTTCCTCCCACCAGTTCCTCCCAGTTCCTCCCAGTTGACCCCGCTCACCTTCCCCAGTATCCTCCTCCAGTGCTGCCGCCAGAGGATGAGGAAGATGACGGCCAATAGGAGCAGGATGATGGCCACCAGGCAGCCAATCAGGATGGACGTCTGGCTGTGCTCGGCTTTGGCCACTGGCTGCCCCACCCCAGGGGCTGCTGCGGAGGCTGCTGATTGGCAGATGCCCTCGTGGCCCCGCCCCCTCAAGCCTCACCCACTTAGGCCCCGCCCACTTAGGCCCCGCCTTACCCGGGGTGGTGACGTTGGTGGGCGTGTCCCCGGGCCAGGGGACCTCGGGGACGGCCAAGGCCACGGCCGAGGGGTCAAGGGGCGGGGCCGGGGGCCACCCGCTGGCCACGCCCACCTCCTCCACCACCTCTGTGGGGAAACAGGTGAACCAGTTCACCCAGCAGGGCTTCAACTGGCCAACCAGGGGCCAACCAGCCCGGCGCCCAAGCAGTGACCCCCCCACCCAACCAATGACCCCCCCACCCAACCAATGGCCCCACCACCCAACCAATGGCCCCCCCACCCAACCAATGACCCCACCACCCAACCAATGGCCCCACCACCCAACCAATGGCCCCACCACCCAACCAATGGCCCCCCCACCCAACCAACCAATCCTTGACCCAATCAATGACCCCACCACCCAACCAATGACCCCTCCACCCAACCAACGACCTCACCACCCAATCAACCAATCCTGAACCCAACCAAAGACCCCATGACCCAACCAGTGACCTGACCAATGGCCCCACCACCCAACCAATGGCCCCATGACCCAGCCAACCACTCCTTGACCCAACCAATGACCCCCCCACCCAACCAATGACCCCTCCACCCAACCAACCAATCCTTGACCCAACCAATGACCCCACCACCCAACCAATGGCCCCACCACCCAACCAATGGCTCCCCCACCCAACCAATGGCCCCATGACCCAGCCAACCACTCCTTGACCCAACCAATGACCCCACCACCCAACCAATGACCCCTCCACCCAACCAACGACCTCACCACCCAATCAACCAATCCTGAACCCAACCAAAGACCCCATGACCCAACCAGTGACCTGACCAATGGCCCCACCACCCAACCAATGGCCCCACCACCCCATCAATGACCCCACCACCCAACCAATGACCCCCCCACCCAACCAATGACCCCCCCACCCAACCAACGACCCCCCCACCCAACCAACGACCTCGCCACCCGATCAACCAATCCTGAACCCAACCAAAGACCCCATGACTCAACCAATGACCCCGCCACCCAACCAACCAATCCTGAACTCAACCAACGACCCCACCACCCAACCAACGACCCCACCACCCAACCAACGACCCCTCCACCCAACCAACGACCCCACCACCCAACCAACGACCCCACCACCCAACCAACGACCCCACCACCCAACCCCCTCCGCACGGGCGCCACCAGGACGCACCCGAGTGGAAGGTGACCTCGCTGAAGAGCAGCCACTCGGCGGCGAAGGCGAAGTGACACTGCACGAAGCGGCCGCGGCGCCCGCCCAGGGGGACGGTGACCGAGCGGGCGCTGGGGTCCTGGGTGGCCCCGCCCAGGCGGTGGGTGACCGGGGGCGCGTCCCACGCGCCGGCCGAGCTCCTCTTGAAGCGGCACTCGACCTCCCCGAACGCGGCCACCCCCAGCGTGTGCATGTTGTTGCAGTGAACCTGCGGGGGGTGGGGGGCGCGGTCAGCGGCCCATGATGCACTGGGGCGGCGGGGGGCGGGGCTAAGACAAAGGGCGGCCAATGGGACGCTGCGGAGCCGAAGGTTTGGGCGGGGCCGTGTCACAGCCGACCAATCCCACGAGGCGTTTGGGCAGAGGCCTCGCCCGACCTCCCACGATCCTCCGGGGCACCTGTTGACCCCACTCCCGTGACCCCCCATTGACCCCCATTCCCATGATCCCTTGGGATGCCATTGACCCCACTCCCATGATCCTCTGGGCCCTCTGTTGACCTCCCTCCCATGATCCCTTGGGGCACCCCGTTCCCACGCTCCCCCACCCCCCACAATCCCACAATCCCCCGGGGTCCCCCGCTATCCCATGATGCCCCGGGGTCCTCCACAATCCCACAATCCCCCAGGGTCCCCCGCTATCCCATAATGCCCCGGGGTCCTCCACAATCCCACAATCCCCCAGGGTCCCCCGCTATCCCACAATTCCCCAGGGTCCCCCACTATCCCACAATCCCCCGGGGTCCCCTGCTATCCCATAATGCCCCGGGGTCCTCCACAATCCCACAATCCCCCAGGGTCCCCCACTATCCCATAATGCCCCAGGGTTCCTCGCTATCCCACAATCCCCCGGGGTCCTCCACAATCCCACAATCCCCCAGGGTCCCCCGCTATCCCACAATCCCCCAGGGTCCCCCGCTATCCCACAATCCCCCGGGGTCCCCCGCTATCCCACGATGCCCCGGGGTCCCCCACAATCCCCTGCTGCACCTGCATGGCCCGGAAGCTGCGCAGCTCCAGGAAGTGGAACTCCATGGGCAGCTGCGGGCGGGGCCCCGGCGGGCGGCTCCACCCCACGTAGTCGTATCCCGGCCACAGGCGGCGCTCGCGGCTCCGCCGGAAATCGTCCAGCCCCAGCGCCCCGTCCGCCAGCTGGCCCAGCCCCCCGAACTGCAGCCTGCGGGGTCAAAGGCGCCCGGACGCCTGGGTCCCTCCATCCCGCCCCACTAGGGGGCAGCTTGGGGGGTCAAAGGGCACCCGGACGCCTGGGTCCCTCCATCCCGCCCCACTAGGGGGCAGCTTGGGGAGTCAAAGGGCGCCCGGACGCCTGGGTCCCTCCATCCCGCCCCACTAGGGGGCAGCTTGGGGAGTCAAAGGGCGCCCGGACGCCTGGGTCCCTCCATCCCGCCCCCCTAGGGGGCAGCTTGGGGAGTCAAAGGGCGCCCGGACGCCTGGGTCCCTCCATCCCGCCCCACTAGGGGGCAGCCTGCGGGGTCAAAGGGTGCCCGGACGCCTGGGTCCCTCCATCCCGCCCCACTAGGGGGCAGCTTGGGGGGTCAAAGGGCACCCGGATGCCTGGGTCCCTCCATCCCGCCCCACTAGGGGGCAGCTTGGGGGGTCAAAGGGCACCCGGACGCCTGGGTCCCTCCATCCCGCCCCACTAGGGGGCAGCCTGGGGGGTCAAAGGGCACCCGGACGCCTGGGTCCCTCCATCCCGCCCCACTAGGGGGCAGCCTGGGGGGTCAAAGGGCACCCGGACGCCTGGGTCCCTCCATCCCGCCCCACTAGGGGGCAGCTTGGGGGGTCAAAGGGCGCCCGGACGCCTGGGTCCCTCCATCCCGCCCCACTAGGGGGCAGCCTGCGGGGTCAAAGGGTGCCCGGACGCCTGGGTCCCTCCATCCCGCCCCACTAGGGGGCAGCTTGGGGGGTCAAAGGGCACCCGGATGCCTGGGTCCCTCCATCCCGCCCCACTAGGGGGCAGCTTGGGGGGTCAAAGGGCACCCGGACGCCTGGGTCCCTCCATCCCGCCCCACTAGGGGGCAGCCTGCGGGGTCAAAGGGCGCCCGGACGCCTGGGTCCCTCCATCCCACCCCCCTAGGGGGCAGCTTGGGGGGTCAAAGGGCACCCGGACGCCTGGGTCCCCAAACCGCACCCACCTGGGACCCCCCCACATGGGACCTAGAGCCCAATTTGGGGACGATCGGGGCTGGTTGGGGAACATTTGGGTCAACCTGGGGACAAGCGGGGCCAGATGGGACAATCTGGGGACAACTGGGGCTGTTTGGGGCCAGCAGGGGACAATTTGGGGACAATTGCAGCCTGTTTAGGGACGTGGGGGACACCTGGGGACAGTTTGGGGACAGGCTGGGGACACGTGGGGCTGGTTTGGGGACAGTTTGAGGAGCACTGGGGATGTCTGGGGACACCTGGGGACAGTTTGGGGACAGGCTGGGGACACATGGGGCTGGTTTGGAGACACTTGGGGACACGTGGGGCTGGTTTGGGGACAGTTTGAGGAGCACTGGGGATGTCTGGGGACACCTGGGGACAGTTTGGGGACACTTGGGGACGTCACTCACCCCCCGACGCTGAAGCCGTCGTAGGTGGAGTCGTTGAGGACAACGGGCGCGGGGTCAAAGGTCATCACTTGTCCCCGAGGGGCCGTGTAGGACACGAGTCCGGCTGGGGACACCAGGGACACCGAGGGGACACGTCACCCAGGGGCCACCGCCCGAGGTGGGGACATCGGGGGGGTGGGGAGGAGGTGACACCGGGGGGTGACACGGGGGTGACGGGACGTGCCACTTTGTCCCCAGAGACGTCACCGTGGGGTTGGGTGAGGGACGTGGGGACGGGGACACCACCCCCATTGGGGACAAGGAGTCGAAGATGTGGTGACACTGGGGGGGTGACAGGGTGGGGGTGACATGGTGGGGACAGGAGGTGACACGAGGTGCCACTTTGTCCCCAGAGGTGTCACCATGGGGTTGGGTGAGGGACATGGGGACGGGGACACCACCCCCATTGGGGACAAGGAGTCGAAGCTGTGGTGACACCGGGGGGGTGACAGGGTGGGGTGGAGGTGGCACAGGGTGACACGGGGTGACGGGAGGTGACACGAGGTGCCACTTTGTCCCCAGAGACGTCACCGTGGGGTTGGGTGAGGGACGTGGGGACGGGGACACCGCGGGGGCTGGAGACGAAGTGACACCGCGTGAGTCACGGGGCGGGGTGGGGGTGGCACAGGGTGACACGGGGTGACGGGAGGTGACAGGGGGTGGCAGGGGGTGGCACGGACCATCCCAGGGGCAGCCGTAGAGCTCGAGGCGCAGACAGACGCTCATGGGGCGGGGGGCGCGGGGATAGACGCGCAGCGCTCGGGCCACCAGCGGAGGGGACAGGTCCTTCAGCACCACCCCCTGCGGGTCCTCGTTGCCACCGATCACCTGGGGGACGCCGGGGACGCCGGGGACAGCGGCGACCGCGCAACGGGCACAAGTTGGCCCCAGAGTCCCCCCGGTCAGCTCAGCACCTCGAAATCCCCGAGGTGCCCACAATGTCCCCAAGATGTCCCCAAGGTCCACGATCGCCTTAGTACCCAAATGTCCCCAAGGTCCCCAAGATGTCCCCAAGATGCCCAAGATGCCCCAATGTCCCCAAGATGTCCCCAAGGTCCCCAGTCACCTCAGTGCCCCGATATCCCCAAGTTCCCCAAGATGTCCCCAAGATCCCTGGTCCCCTCAGTGCCCCAATGTCCCCAAGATGTCCCCAAGGTCCACAATCACTTTAGTACCCAAATGTCCCCAAGGTCCATGGTCACCTCAGTGCCAAATATCCCCAATGTCCCCAAGATGTCCCCAAGACCCCCAGTCCCCTCAGTGCCCCAATGTCCCCAAGGTCCCCAAGATGTCCCCAAGACCCACAGTCACCTCGGTGCTTAAATGTCCCCAAGGTCCCCAAGATGTCCCCAAGATGCCCAAGATGCCCCAATGTCCCCAAGATGTCCCCAAGATCCCTGGTCCCCTCAGTGCCCCAATGTCCCCAAGATGTCCCCAAGGTCCACAATCACTTTAGTACCCAAATGTCCCCAAGGTCCCCAAGGTCCACGGTCACCTCAGTGCCCAAATGTCCCCAAGATGTCCCCAAGATCCCCAGTCCCCTCAGTGCCCCAATGTCCCCAAGGTCCCCAAGGTCCCCGGTCCCCTCAGTGCCCCAATGTCCCCAAGGTCCCCAAGATGCCCCAATGTCCCCAAGATGTCCCCAAGGTCCCCGGTCCGCTCAGTGCCCCAATGTCCCCAAGGTCCCCAAGACGCCCCAATGTCCCCAAGATGTCCCCAAGGTCCCCGGTCCCCTCAGTGCCCTAATGTCCCCAAGGTCCCCAAGACGCCCCAATGTCCCCAAGATGTCCCCAAGGTCCCCGGTCCCCTCAGTGCCCCCATGTCCCCAAGGTCCCCGCTCACCTCGGTGCCCCCGCGTCCCCCACCCCCCGGTGTCCCCACCCCCCGGCGTCCCCGCTGTCCCCGCTGTCACCTGGCGTCCCCAGCGGTCGCGCCAGCGCAGCCAGCGGTGCCGGTCGCGGCTGTAGCGCAGCCCGTAGGAGCCGGCGAATTCCCGCCCGTGTCCCCCCGCGTCGCGTCCCTGCGTCCCCACCAGCGTCACCAGGTGCAGCCGCCCCAGGTCGACCTCCAGGAACTCGTCACCCGCCGGGAACACGGGACCCGCCGGGCACCAGGCGCCGTCCCCGTCACTGCGGCCCAGCCTGGGGACACGGGACGTCTTGGGGACACGGGGACAATGGGGGACACGGGGACAACGGGGGACACGGGGGAATGGGGGGCACCGTGGGACATGGGGGTGCTCAGAGGACCTGGGGACACTTGGGGACCCGCCGGGCACCAGGCGCCGTCCCTGTCACTGCGGCCCAGCCTGGGGACATCCCGGGGATGTCTTGGGGACATCTTGGGGACACGGGACGTCTTGCGGACACGGGGACAACGGGGGACATGGGGACAACTGGCAACATGGGGGTGCTCAGAGGACCTGGGGACACTTGGGGACCCGCCGGGCACCAGGCACCGTCCCCGTCACTGCGGCCCAGCCTGGGGACATCCCGGGGATGTCTTGGGGCCATCTTGGGGACACGGGGACGTCTTGGGGACACCGGGGACAACTGGGGACACCGGGGACGTGGGGGGAACTGGGGGCACCGTGGGACATGGGGACACTTGAGGGACATGGGGAGGTCACGGGGACACCCAGGGGACATCAGGACATCCCAGGGACACCTGGGGACACCCGAGGGACACCAGGAGGGGATGCCAGGTGGGGAGGCAGGGGGCACTGCTCTGTACTGGTCTGTACTGGTCTGTACTGGTCTGTACTGGTCTGTACTGGTCTCACCGGGCGTGCCGCGCGGCCGTGGAGTCGGACCAGGCGCTGGAGGCCGAGATGTGGCTGTCGGGGATGGAACCGTCGCCCATGCCCAGGGCGAAGCGACAGCGGCCTGGGGACATCGGGGACATCGGGGACATTGGGGACATTGGGGGGACATGGGGACATCGGGGACATTGTGGACATTGGGGGGACATGGGGACATTGGGGGGACATTGGGGGGACATGGGGACATTGGGGACATGCGGACATTGCGGGGACATGGGGACATTGGGGACATGGGGGGACATGGGGGGGACATGGGGACATTGGGGACATTGGGGACATGGGGGGACATGGGGGGACATGGGGGGACATGGGGGGACATGGGGGGACATGGGGGGACATGGGGACATTGGGGACATTGTGGACATTGGGGGGACATGGGGACATTGGGGGGACATTGGGCGACATGGGGACATTGGGGACATTGTGGACATTGGGGGGACATGGGGACATTGGGGGGACATTGGAGGGACATGGGGACATCGGGGACATTGTGGACATTGGGGGGACATGGGGACATTGGGGACATGGGGACATTGGGGGGGCATGGGGGGACATGGGGACATTGGGGACATGGGGGGACATGGGGGGACATGGGGGGACATGGGGACATTGGGGGGACATGGGGGGACATGGGGGCACATGGGGTCTCACCCAGGTCCAGGTGCCCGTCCGTCGCCCGCCCGGACGCCTGGGTCCCCCCGGACGCCTGGGTCCCCACGGCCAGCAGCAGGAGGGGGAGGGGCAGCGGCAGGACCCCCATGGTCACCTGGGGACAGCGGGGGACACTGGGGCTCACTGGGAGCACTGGGAGGAACAGAATGGGGACTGGGGGGGGAACTGGGGGGAACTGGGGAGCACTGGGAGCCCCAGAGCAGCAGCTGCTCCCATGATGCACTGCTGGAATGTGCCCCTCCCCCCCAGCTGCTGGGCCTGGGGGAGGGGCACGGACGCCTGGGTCCCCCCCGGACGCCTGGGTCCCCCCCCGGACGCCTGGGTCCCCCCAGGGCTGGGCCCACCCCCTCCCAGCACCCAGGGGGGACCCAGAGGGGACCCAGGCGTCCGGGGGGGACCCAGGCGTCCGGGGCCATCGCAGTGTCACCTGAGAGTGGGACACGGTGACCCAGACACGCGATAACACGCAATAACACGTGACAACACTTAACAACACGCGATAACACACGACAACACGTTATAACGCGCGATAACACACGACGACATGTTATAACACGCGATAACACACGACGACACGTCACGACCCATGATAACACGTCGTGAGACGCGATAACATGCGGCCACACGCAATAAAACCACAACAACACGGGATAACACGCGGCGACCCGCGACATCCCGCAATAACACGCGACGACGCGCGCTAACTCCCAATAACGCCCGATAACACGTCAAAACACGCGAGAACACGCGAGAACGACACAGCGACACGTGAAAACATGCGCTAACACGCCAAGTGGCCCCGAAACCTCCTCGATGCCCCAAATCTCCCCAACCCCCCCCAGACTCCCCCCCCCATCTCCTGCACCCACCGGCCGAATCCTCCGCACCGCAGCTCCCGAACTCCTGGGTCCTCCCGAACGCCTGGGTCCTCCCGAACTCCTGGGTCCCTCCAAACTCCTGGGTCCTCCCGAACACCTGGGTCTTCCCGAACACCTGGGTCCTCCCGAACTCCTGGGTCCTCCCGAACGCCTGGGTCCTCCCGAACGCCTGGGTCCCTCCGAACTCCTGGGTCCCTCCGAACTCCTGGGTCCCCCCGCACACCTGGGTCTTCCCGAACTCCTGGGTCCCTCCGAACTCCTGGGTCCTCCCGAACACCTGGGTCCCCCCGCACACCTGGGTCTTCCCGAACTCCTGGGTCCTCCCGAACGCCTGGGTCCCCCCGGATGCCTGGGTCCTCTCTCCCCACCCCCTTCCTCCTCCTCTCTCTCCTCCCCCTCCTTATTTTAGGGGGGGTGGGGGGCCCGGACGCCTGGGTCCCCCCTGAGGCGGGGTGGGGGCGGCAGGGGGGCTCGGGAGCCCGAACGCCTGGGTCCCCTTGCGGGGGGAGGCTTGAGACCGTCTTTGTGGGGGGAGCCTTGAACCCCCTTTTGGGGGTCGCCCTCACAACCCCCTCCTGGGGCCCCCTTGACCTTCCCTTTTTGGGGGTCCCCCCAAAACTCTCCTTTGGGGCCCCCCCTCAAAATCCCCTTTTGGGGACCCTTGAAACTCTTTTTTTGGGGTCCCCTCAAAACTCCCTTTTTGGGGGTCCCCTAGAAAGGCCCTTTTGGGGTCCCGCCCCAAAGGGACCCAGGCGTCCGGGCCCCTCCCCCCACATGTTTGGGCCGTGACCGAATGTCTCAGGGTCTAAAAATATGGGGGGGAGGGGCCCCCCCCGGACGCCTGGGTCTCTCCCGGACGCCTGGGTCCCCACGTGGTCCCGCCAACTGCGGCCCCAACAGCTGGTGGGGGGGGGAGGGGCCGCAGCTGTTGGGGGGAGAACAGCTGGAAGGGGGACCCAGGCGTCCGGGGGGGACCCAGGCGTCCGGGAGGAACCCAGGCATCCGGGAGGGACATAACCGGACATTATTTTCCAGTTATTTGTGGGGCTTTTCTTTCATTATTAGCCATTATTTCCCATTATTAGCCGTTAATTCCCTGTTATTAGGCGTCATTTCCAAATTATTAGCCGTTATTTCCCCATTATTAGTCATGATTTCCCATTATTAGCCATTAATTCCCTGTTATTAGCCATTATTTCCAAATCATTAGCCACTGTTTTCCCATTATTAGCCATTATTTTCCCATTATTAGCCACTGTTTTCCCATTATTAGCCACTATTTCCCATTATCAGCCATTAATTCCCTGTTATTAGCCATCATTTCCAAACCATTAGCCACTGCTTTCCCATTATTAGCCGCTATTTCCCCATTATTAGCCACTATTTCCCATTATCAGCCATTAATTCCCTATTATTAGCCATCATTTCCAAATTATTAGCCACTGCTTCCCTATTATTAGCCACTATTTTCCCATTATCAGCCAGAGTTTTCCCATTATCGGCCACTCTTTTCCCACTCTCAGCCGTTATTTCCCCACTCTTTTGCCGATTTTCGGCGTTCTTTCCCTGTAATTAGAAGCTATTTCCCGTTATTCGCCGCCGTTCCCTTTGTTGCTCTAACAAAGGTATGTTTGCGCCTGTCGGACCGCTGCGCGGGCCACGCGCCCTTATTTAACCGTAATTGGCTCTTGCAATTACATCGCGCGTCCCCAGAAATGGTAATTATTTGCCTTCCTGCGGTTAATCGCTCCTTACCGGCTCTTGCGTTCGTGCCGCTCGTCCTTGGAGCCGGGTGGGATCAGCACACGCCGAAAAACACAAAGTGCGGCAACAAACCCGCGGCCGCTGTGACCGAAATCGCTCGGCGCGGCTTTGCCAAGTCGAGAAGCCCCGCGAGTCTCGGGTTAAACAACCGATCCGGCCCCCGCCGGTCGCCGGGGTTTGTTCTAAGCCGAGCGTAAAGCCGAGAATCACGCTAAATAGCCCAAATTTCTCAAAGCAGCTCGTTCTGTAAATATTGATGGGTGAGATCTAAGCAAAAATAGCCCGTTCTGCACAGCTCCCAACTTCCCTTCCCTTTTACTCCTGGTGCGCAGGGGACTAAACGGACGATGTGAACACGTTGAGCGCCATGGGAATGCGTTATATGCTCACAAAGCTAAAGCGCAGTTTGGTGGGGGTTTCCCCCTTTTTGCTTTTAAAAATCCGAATTTCGGGGTGAGGCGCGTGCGTTGGAGCTGGAAACCGAATTCAGAGGCTCCTCCTTAAAAAGCCCTGAGTGGCGCAAAGCTGCGCCGAGTCCTGTTAACCGGGCTGAACCTTCGGTGATTCTCTGGGTCCTCCCGAACTCCTGGGTCTTCCCGAACTCCTGGGTCCTCCCGAACTCCTGGGTCCAGAAACAGAGTTCGGCCGATTGTCGCCGTCGCTGCAGCTTTGGGGGATTTCCCTGAACCGTCGGCAAAACCTGTGCGAGAACTTGGGATCGGAGCAAAGACGAGCGTGTCCCGGGACCCGCTGCCCGAGATGCGCAGGTTCCGCAGCAGTTTACAGGCGGTGGAGCCGAGCGCTGCGCTGGGGAGAAACCCGATTTGCAGGGACGTAGGTCGCAAATTACAGGGGGAAAAAAAAAAAAAAAAAATCCAAATTGGATTTCGCAAGCGGAACACACGTGACGAAAGGACCGCGGTCTGTCAATTAAATTCATTCCCTGCGTTTCTTGGTCAGAGCAACGGTCGGCGCGTCGCTCTGTTCGTGTCCTCGTCGCATTGTCCCACGAGAGCCGCAGGTTTTGTGTCGTAGCTGCAAATAGACAAATATTCTGAATGTTGGAGTCCAACCCAATGCGATCAGCCCGCGAGGCCGCCAGGAATCTGTTCGTCAACGCCTCCAAGCCCGCTCTGACTGCCGTATTTGTGCCGTTTTCCCTTCCCGGATCGGGGTCCCGTCTCAGTTCTGTCAACGTGGTGTCACCGAAACTTCAGCCGCCGATTCCGATGCAAATACAGAGTCTGAAATTCCCTTGGCGGCTCCTCACTTGCAACGAGCAGATTGGCGCCGTCCCCGCAGCTCCTCGTGCACGGAGCGGAATCCTCCGAAACCGTTATTCGAGCCCAAAATTTACCCACGGGATTTGCGAGGGCAAAACGCTGGTTTCCTTTGAGACTGAGATTAATGGGGCAAATCCGTGCTGCAAGGCGGGGTTCCGGGCTTTTGGGGATGCTCACCAAGAGCATATTGCCTAGCAAAGCTCAGCTTCTCCTGTCTGTGGTTTCATATCGTGTCTTGGAAGCACATGGTAGAAACTCCGCATTGGTCCGTTACAGCTGTGTAACGAACAAAATTACACCGCACGTATTGAATACCGACTTTCTTAACGAACGTTCTCAGCCCGGAGCTTGAATTTCGTACAGCGGACACGCGGGAATGTGGTTTTGCACACGTGGAGGTGCACAGTTGGTAACAGACACACATTGCGCAACAAGGAGAACAGTTCTCGTGTCTTACCTGGATGTCGTCCCGTGTGGTTCAGCAACTTCAGCAGCTTACGGACGGGGGAACTCAGCGGTAGTTCGGAAACGCGCCAGCTCGCTTCTTTTTCTTTAAGAAAAAGCTCAACCTAAGCTTGTGTTTGCACAAACGCAGTGAAGTGCCGCTGTAGTCCGGGAGGGAGAACCGCGCACCTGGAAGCCCAGAGCGCGGACTCGTTGTTTCCATGATATATTTGGGGTTTTTTTCCTTACCTGCGTATCAGGGGTTCAGAGGAGTCCGAACGGAAAACGAGATTTTTAACCACATTTCGGGAGACAAGCAGAAGCCAGCGTGTACGTTCAGCTACAGGAACGGGCACAAAATGAGATCAGATGCAGAGATCAGATCGTGGATCCAGAACTACCAGACGTATTTCTGGCAAATAGGCGAATTCCGCTGTGAAAATTTGCTCCAAATTTGGCATTCCGGAGGTTTTTGAAAAACGGCCTTTTTTTCTTTCCCAGGACCTCAAAACCTGGCACGGCGGATTTACCAAGAAGCCTCTTCCAGCTCGTTGCCGCAGAGCAAGTCCATTAAAATTTGGGGGGTTTTGGTTTAATTTCGCCCCCGTCTGAGATGCTGAGACCTCCAGCCCAGCGCGGAAACCAATCCGCCCAAACCCACATCAAATCAATAATAAACCAATCAGCCCAAACCCACATCAAATCAATAATAAACCAATCAGCCCAAACCCACATCAGACCAATAATAAACCAGCTCAAACCCACATCAGACCAATATTAAACCAATCAGCCCAAACTCACATCAAACCAATAATGAATCAATCAGCCCAAACCCACGTCAGACCAATAATAAACCAATCAGCCCAAACTCACATCAGACCAATAATAAATCAATCAGCCCAAACTCATGTCAGACCAATAATAAATCAATCAGCCCAAACCCACGTCAGACCAATAATAAATCAATCAGCCCAAACTAACGTCTGACCAATAATAAACCAGCCCAAACCCACATCAAACCAATAATAAACCAGCCCAAACCCACGTCAGACCAATAATAAACCAATCAGCCCAAACTCCCATCAAACCACTTGCTTCCGCCCCAAACCAGCACCGGCTGACCCAGAGGAGCCCCCGGAGCCCAAAACTGGAAAGATCGACCCCGACCAGGGGGTAAAACGATGAGCTCCTGCCCCACACGTGCTGGAACCCAAGAAACGAGACAAAGACAATACAGGAAACAATTAATTTGCAAGAAGAATGGGCCCGGGCAGGATCTCTCGGCAAAGCATGTTTCAATGAGGACTTTGCAGGCGGGGCGTCGTACCCAAAGGCAGGCGCACCCAGCAGGGCAAACCGCCCCGCTCGTAGCCCCCCGAGCGCCGGCCGCAGTTGCCCTCCCCGTCCCCGGGCTGGTACCGCAGGCTGCACAGAGCACCCGACGCACACGATACGCCTCCCCTTGTCCAGGGGGCTCCTGGCACTTTGGCCGCACTTGCCCCTGAATTAACTCGTAAATAAAGCTGTCAGGATGTGTTCCGGGGAGAGCCTGTGTTTTGCATTGAGAATTCATAGTCCCACGTCCCTGGCTCCTTCCCCCTAAATTAACTTGTAAATACAGGTATCGGTATATATTCCAGGACGAGACTGTGTTTTGCATTAAGGATTCATAGTGTGATGTCTGATGAAAGAGAACTTGAAACGATGTTGTACTCGAATGTGGCTTAAATGTGGAGTTCTGGGGTTTGACGCTGTATTGCAATGAGTGTTGTTCTGCAGGACTTTGGAAAAAATTGCAATTAACGTTCTGCAGGACTTTGGAAAAATTGCAATTAACGTTCTGCAGGACTTTGGAAAAAATTGCAATTAACGTTCTGCAGGACTTTGGACAAAATGGGGTGGCGTACGGTGCTGCGAGTTCATTTGCTCTTATTGTATATACTCTGGGAAGAGCCTGTGTTTTGCATTAAGGATTCATAGTCCGATGTCTCTTGGTCCTTCCCCCTAAATTAACTTGTAAATCCAGGTATCGGGATGCATACAGGTATCAGTATACACTCCGGGAAGAGCCTGCGTTTTGCATTAAGGCTTCATAGTCCAATGTGTCTCGGTCCTTCCCCCTAAATTAACTTGTAAATCCAGGTATCGGGATGCATACAGGTATCAGGATGCATACAGGTATCAGGATGCATACAGGTATCGGGATGCATACAGGTATTGGGATGCATACAGGTATCAGTATACACTCAGGGAAGAGCCTGCGTTTTGCATTAAGGCTTCATAGTCCGATGTCTCTTGGTCCTTCCCCCTAAATTAACTTGTAAATCCAGGTATTGGGATGCATACAGGTATCGGGATGCATACAGGTATCAGGATGCATACAGGTATCAGGATGCATACAGGTATCGGGATGCATACAGGTATCAGGATGCATACAGGTATCGGGATGCATACAGGTATTGGGATGCATACAGGTATCGGGATGCATACAGGTATCAGTATACACTCCGGGAAGAGCCTGTGTTTTGCATTAAGGATTCATAGTCCGATGTCTCTTGGTCCTTCCCCGTAAATTAACTTGTAAATCCAGGTATCGGGATGCATACAGGTATCGGGATGCATACAGGTATCGGGATGCACACAGGTATCGGGATGCATACAGGTATCGGGATGCACACAGGTATCAGGATGCACACAGGTATCAGGATGCATACAGGTATCAGGATGCATACAGGTATCGGGATGCATACAGGTATCAGGATGCATACAGGTATCGGGATGCATACAGGTATCGGGATGCATACAGGTATCAGGATGCATACAGGTATCGGGATGCACACAGGTATCAGGATGCATACAGGTATCGGGATGCATACAGGTATCAGGATGCACACAGGTATCGGGATGCATACAGGTATCAGGATGCATACAGGTATCAGGATGCATACAGGTATCGGGATGCATACAGGTATCGGGATGCATACAGGTATCAGGATGCATACAGGTATCGGGATGCATACAGGTATCGGGATGCATACAGGTATCAGGATGCATACAGGTATCGGGATGCATACAGGTATCGGGATGCATACAGGTATCGGGATGCATACAGGTATCGGGATGCATACAGGTATCAGGATGCATACAGGTATCAGTATACACTCCGGGAAGAGCCTGTGTTTTGCATTAAGGATTCATAGTCCGATGTCTCTTGGTCCTTCCCCCTAAATTAACTTGTAAATCCAGGTATCGGGATGCATACAGGTATCGGGATGCATACAGGTATCAGTATACACTCCGGGAAGAGCCTGTGTTTTGCATTAAGGCTTCACAGTCCGATGTGTCTCGGTCCTTCTCCCGTGCCGGGGTCGGGCGCCAGGTCCTCAGTTCTGTAAAAACAACGGTTCTTCGTTAAACGTTCCTTACAGAGAAAAACAGCAGAAAGAACCAGCCCCAACGAGGCCGGTTCAGAGCCGCGGGCCGCAAGGACGGGGACGACACCCGTGCAAACCGAACCGGAGGCGACAACCCCCCGTCTCTGCTTGGCAGCGGGAAAACAGCTTTTTTCCCCCTTTTTTTTCCCCTTTTCACCGCGGTTGAGACGCCGCCAAGGCCGCGCGGGCGGCCGAGTCGCCGGCGCCGAGGGGGAGCCGCCGGGCCGGGCCGCGATGGTGTTCGTCTCGGGTTTATCTCGCGCCTCGCACGGGCCTAAAATTCCTGTTCAGGGGCACAGAGCTGCGATATTTCGCTTTTTTGTTCTCCCGTTTCGTCCCAGCCACAACGCGCTCCCCGTGCAGCCCCAACCGGCTGGGCAGCAGCGCCGCTCCTCGTCACGTTCCTTCGCTCCGTTTACCTTTTGCAATTTACAGATGTCGAAACCCAGCGTACTAAACAGAAATCCATCGTTTCGTTCTCCTAGATCCAAATCAGTTCGTATTCTAGAAACTTTTACATGCAGCCCCATCCAATGCCGAGTTCACATCGTAGCATTTAACTTGATGTTTGGGGGTTTTTTGGGGGAGTTTTTTTGTTTGGTTGGTTTTTTTGGGTTTTATTTCCCAATACCAATCAGAGTTCAACAATTTAAATTCTTTTCTGGTCTCAAAATCATTAGATAACAATAAGAGCAAATGAACTCCGCCAGCGGCCCCGCGTCCAGACGCGGCCTCTCATTGGCCAGCGAGGAGGAAGTGAAGCCCTTTCATTGGCTGGCGCTCTCCGGTTGCTAGGGTGACGGGGCGGGCTCTTCGCTGGGCTCTGCGCGCTGATTGGCTGCGGGGCGGGCTCTTCGCCGGGCTCTGCGCGCTGATTGGCTGCGGGGGGCGGAGCGGGAAGCGGCGGCGCGTTCTTGGCACCGCGCGGCTGTGAGGGGAACTGGGAGAACTGGGGGAAACTGGGAGGAACTGGGGGGAACTGGGAGAGACTGAGGGAACTGGGGGGAACTGGGAGAACTGGGAGAGACTGGGGGAACTGGGAGGGACTGGGAGAACTGGGAGAGACTGGGGGAGACTGGGGGAACTGGGAGGGACTGGGGGAACTGGGGGAACTGGGAGGAACTGGGAGAACTGGGGGAGACTGGGGGAACTGGGGGGAACTGGGGGAGACTTGGAGAACTGGGGGGAACTGGGGGAACTGGGGGGAACTGGGAGAACTGGGGGAACTGGGGGAACTGGGTGAACTGGGAGAACTGGGGGAGACTGGGGGATACTGGGAGGGACTGGGGGGAAATGGGGGATACTGGGAGTGGAGGGGGGAACTGAGAGTCACTGGGAATGTGAGGGGATGGTTACTGGGAGTTACTGGGAGCCACTGGGAGTGCATGGGGGGGAACTGGGAGTCGTTGGGAATAGGAAGGGGGGGTTACTGGGAGCCACTGGTGGGTACTGGGAGTGGGGATGTGGAGCTACAGGGAGTTACGTGGGCTGGGGGGTGTTACTGGGACTTACTGGGAATTGTGTCCCCCCCTCCCAGTGACACCAATGGCCGAGCGTCACCAGGACCCCCCAGGAACTGGTGAGCCCCGGACGCCTGGGTCCCCTCCCGAACTCCTGGGTCCCCTCCCGAACTCCTGGGTCCCTCTCGAACTCCTGGGTCCTTCCTGTCCCCCCAGGTCTCGTCCCCCCATCCCACTTCATGCTCCGCCCCTCCAGGTAACAGCTCCCAGTGCACCCAGTAAACTCCCAGTAACTCCCAGTGTTCCCAGTGACCCCCGGCAACCCCCCCCAGTGCTCCCAGTAACCCCCAGCAAACCCCCAGTGCTCCCAGTAATCCCCTGCCAACCTTCCAAGTGTTCCCAGTAATCCCCCCAGTGCTCCCAGTAATCCCCAGTAATCCCCCCAGTGCTCCCAGTAATCCCCCACTAACCCCCCCAGTGCTCCCAGTAACCCACATTGTTCCCAGTAACCCTCCAAGAATTCCCAGTAACTCTCCCAGTGCTCCCAGTAACCCCCCACTAATCCTCCCAGTGCTCCCAGTAACCCCCCACTAATCCTCCCAGTGCTCCCAGTAACCTTCCCAGTGCTCCCAGTAACCCCAGACACTCATTTCCCCTTTAACAGGACCCTGGAGGCGGAGCTTGCAGCTGAGAGGGGGCGGAGCCAGGCACTGGAGGCGGAGCTTGCAGCTGAGAGGGGGCGGAGCCAGGCACTGGAGGCGGAGCTTGCAGCTGAAAGGGGGCGGAGCCAAGCCCTGGGTGCAGAGCTGGAGGCCCTGAGGGGGCGGAGCCAAGCCCTGGAGGCGGAGCTTGTGGCTGAGAAGGGGCGGAGCCAAGCCCTGGGGGCGGAGCTGGAGGCCCTGAGGGGGCGTGGCCACACTCAAGGGGCGGAGCCTGTGGCGGGGCAGCCTCTGGGGCAGGTGAGTCCAGCGCCTGGGGACGGTGTCACCTCGCCCTGGGGACACGGTGGCCCCATCCTGGGGCTGTCCCCGGGGTGTCCCTGTCCCCACACTGTCCCCAGGGTGTCCCCAGGATGTCCCCTGTCCCCACACTGTCCCCAGGGTGTCCCCAGGGTGTCCCTGTCCCCACACTGTCCCCGGGGTGTCCCTGTCCCCACACTGTCCCCAGGGTGTCCCCAGGATGTCCCCTGTCCCCACACTGTCCCCAGGGTGTCCCCAGGGTGTCCCCTGTCCCCACAGTGTCCCCAGGGTGTCCCCAGGGTGTCCCTGTCCCCACACTGTCCCCGGGGTGTCCCTGTCCCCACACTGTCCCCATGGTGTCCCCAGGGTGTCCCCTGTCCCCACAGTGTCCCCAGGGTGTACCTGTCCCCACACTGTCCCCATGGTGTCCCCAGGGTGTCCCCTGTCCCCACAGTGTCCCCAGGGTGTCCCTGTCCCCACACCGTCCCCAGGGTGTCCCCAGGATGTCCCTGTCCCCAGTGTCCCCACACTGTCCCCATGTCCCCCCAGGTGCTGCTCCAGGCCCAGCTCAGCGCCCTGAGCCACATCCTGACCCTGCAGGAGCAGGAACTTGACCTTGAGGTGGGGCCGGGGGGCCGGGGGGGCACGGGGGGTCCAGGAGGTGCCCCCAGACCCCCCATCTCCCCCTCGTCCCCAGGTGTCCCCCCCCGGCCCGTGTCCCCCCCGGTTGGGGACTCTCTTGGGGCGCTGGCGGCAGAAGGTCTTTGTCCTCCTGGTGCAGCTGCAGGTCCAGGAGGAGGCGCTGCGGAGCCTGCGGGGGCAGGTGGGCCCGGACGCCTGGGTCCCTCCCGGACGCCTGGGTCCCTCCCGGATGCCTGGGTCCCCTCTGGAGGGCGGGGCTGGGTCCCATTGCAGGGGTCCTGGATGCCTGGGTCCCTCCCGGACGCCTGGGTCCCCTCTGGAGGGCTGGGCTGGGTCCCACTGCGGGGGCTCCCGGACGCCTGGGTCCCTCCTGGACGCCTGGGTCCCTCGGCAGGTGGGGGCCCTGGGGACAGCAGTGGCCGCGGGGACGCGCCGGGTGACACGGCTGGAGCTGCAGCTGCATGAAGAGGAGAAACTGCGGAGGGACAGACAGGTGACGTGGGGACAGACAGGGGACGTGGGGACCTGGGGACATCAGGGGGATATGGAGGGGACAGGGGGACATGGGGGAACAGGGGGACATGGGATATGGGGACAGGGGGACATCGGGGGACATAGGGGGGACATGGGGACATTAGAGGGATGTGGGGAACCATGGGACATGGGGACAGGGGCACGTGGGGACCTGATGGGGACATGGGGGGACACGTTGGGGACACACTGGGGACATGTGTGGGGACATGGGGATGTTTTGGGGACATTAAGGGAGGGCACTCGGGGAGGGGTTGGGGACACGTTGGGGACACCAGCGAGCACTGGGCTGTGTCCCAGTCCCTGACTGGGGGAGGTGATGCCGAGTTGGGGACACAGCAGCGGGGGGGCTTGGGGACAGTTTGGGGACACGGTGCCACTTGTCCCCAGCGCCTGGAGTGGGAGGTGACGCGGCAGCGGGGCCGCGCGGAGGCGGCACTGGGAGCACTGGGAGCACTGGTGCAGGCGGCCGGCAGGTACTGGGGGGACGGGGATGGGGACACTGGGGTGTCACCAGCGTCCCTGTCCCCGCGTGTCACCCCAATGTCCCTGTGTCCCCAGGCTGGCCGGGGCGGTGACAGCGCTGGAAGCCCAGGTGACAAAAGCCACCAGGAGCTTGGGGACAATGAGCAGCCGCCTGAGCCGGGCAGGACAGAGGCTGAGGGACCTGAGGGGTGACATGGGACATGGGGACATCGGGGGACATGGTGGGGACATGGGGACATCGGGGGGCTTGGGGGGACACAGGGACATCAGGGGACATGGGGGGATATGGGGACATTAGAGGGACATGGGAGACCATGGGACATGGGGACATCGGGGGGATATGGTGGGACATGGGGATATGGGGACACAGCGACATTGTGGGGGACGTGGAGATATTGGGGACAGTGGGACATGGGGACATTAGAAGGACATGGAGAACCATGGGACATGGGGACATGGGGGGATATGGGGACATGGGGGGGCATTGGGGCCATCAGGGGGATATGGGGACATTAGAGGGACATGGGGATATTTGGGCCGTGGGGACACTGGGGGCCACGGGCACAGGGTGGGGCACAGAGGGGCCCTGTTGTCACCGTGTCCCCTGTTGTCACCGTGTCCCCTGTCCCCAGGGCTGGTGGCTCCGGAGCAGCCGCGGTGGCCCCGGGACCTGGCAGGTGACAAGTGAGTGACGGGGGGGACCAGGGGACATGGGGACACCGGCGGTGACTCCGTCCCCAGGGTGACCCCACGTCTCTGTCCCCAGCCCAGTGACACAGGTGACGCAGCCGGGGGCCGGTGGCCGGCGCGGCGGTGAGTTGGGGACACCGGGGACTGGGGTGTCACCCGGGGTGGCCACCAGGTCCCTGGTGTCACTTGTCCCCACGGCGGTGGCCCCGGGGGTGACACACGAGCAGGTGACGGGGGATGTGGTGGCTTTGGGGACACCGCGCTGGGGGGGGGCGGTGTCACCGTGTCCCGCCTTGTGTCACCCCCAGGTCACCCCCCGTGGGGCCGGGCCCCTCCCCCAGCAGAGGTGGGAGTGTCCCCAATGTCCCCTCCCGTGTCCCCAATGGCCCCCCACGTCCCCCCAATGGCCCCTCCCATGTCCCCATGTCCCCCCAATGTCCCCTCCTGTGTCCCCAGTGACCCTCATGTGCTGCCAATGTCCCCTCTTGTGTCCCCAATGTCCCCCGCAATGTCCCCAATGTCCCCCCAATGTCCCCATGTCCCCCAGTGGCCCTGGCCGCGCTGGTGACGCAGCTGCAGGCTCTGGGCGCCGCCATCCTCGGTGACACCAGTGACACCAGCGACCCCCCGGGGACCCAGGCATCCGGGTGAGTCACCCCCGCCCCCGGCACTAGGACCAGTTGGACCCAGTTTGGGACTGGTGGGACCCGCGTGTCACCTGCCGGGTGTCACCGGGCGGGGGACACTGGGGGACATGGGGGTACTGGGAGTACTGGGCGGATACTGGGGGACACAGGGGCATACTGGGGGGTACTGGGAGTACTGGGGGACACTGGGAGACACTGGAGGGGATACTGGGGGGTACTGGGAGTACTGGGGGGGACATGGGGGACAGAGGGGCATACTGGGGGTACTGAGAGTACTGGGGGGATACTGGGGGGGACATGGGGCGTACTGGAGGGGATACTGGGGGGGACATGGGGGGTACTGGAGGGGATACTGGGGGACACGGGGGGATACTGGGGGGGACATGGGGGTACTGGGAGTACTGGGGGACACTGGAGGGGACATGGGGGCACTGGGTGACATGGGGGACACTGGGGACCCCCATTCCCCCACGTGTCACCCCACAAGTGTCGCCATCCCAGTACGGCCCAGCCCGGCACTGGTGGGACCCCCCGGCACTGGTGGGACCCCCCGGCTGCCATCCCAGTTTGCCCCAGTCACTTACTGGTCCTCCCTGTCCCACTGACCCAAAACCTCCTGTTTTTTCCAGCCCCCTCGACCCCCTGGAATCGCCGGGCAGGGAAACTGGGACCAGAACTGGGGGGACTGGACGGGGAACTGGGGGGACTGGGCCCCCCGCATCATTTTGGGGAGGGGCCCCAAAAAACCCCCCCCGGCTTCGGGTGCAAAAAGTTTATTTTTGACATTTTTGTGATATTCAAAGTGAGGGGAACTGACTCCCCCAATAAATGGCTCAAGGGCAACGCGGCTTGTGGGGGGCGGGGGAGACCCCCCCAAAATGTTGGGGGCCCGCCCTCCCCTCCCCAAAATTCGGGGGGGTCCCCCCGGCGTGTGACCCCCCAGTCCTGGGGCTCCCCCGTGTCTGCGTGTCCTGAGCGGGGGGGGCCCCAAACCTGCGTCCCCCACATTTGTACCCCCCCAATCTGGGGGGTGGTCACGGGCTTGGGGGGTCGGGGGGCACAGGGGGGTCAGGGGGGCGTTTGAGGGAAATCGGGGGGTCGGGGGGGGTCTTGGGGGTCACGGCGGGGTGGGGAGGGACAGGGGTTGGGGGGTCATGGGCTTGGGGGGGTCACAGGGGGTTGGGGAGTTGGGGGGGTCCTGGGGGGGTCAGGGGGTCCCAGGTCAGGGGGGTCAGGGGGGATCTCGGGGGTCAGGGGGGGTCGCGGGGGGATCAGGGGGGTCCCAGGGGTCAGGGGGTCCCAGGTCAGGGGGGTCCTGGGGGGGCCAGGGGGGGTCGCGGGGGGATCAGGGGGGTCTCGGGGGTCAGGGGGTCCCGGGGGGTCAGGGGGTCCTGGGGGGGTCAGGGGGTCCCAGGTCAGGGGCGTCCTGGGGGGGTCAGGGGGGGTCGCGGGGGGATCAGGGGGGTCCCAGGGGTCAGGGGGTCCCAGGTCAGGGGGGTCCTGGGGGGGTCAGGGGGGGTCGCGGGGGGATCAGGGGGGTCTCGGGGGTCAGGGGGTCCCGGGGGGTCCCGGGTCAGGGGTCGGTGCTGTCGCGCACCCACTGCAGGTACGGGGGGTTCCCCTGGGTCACCGGCACGGCCACGACCTCGGGCACCTCGTAGGGGTGAGCGGAGCTGCGGGGGGGGCACCCGTCACCCCCCCGTCACCCCCCCGTCACCCATCGCCCCCCCGGGTCACCCCCAGGTCACCCATCGCCCCCCCGGCTCGCGCTGTCACCCTGTGCCACCCCCTCCCTGTTCACCCCGCCATGTCACATCACCACCCCCTGGGTGACCCCATCGCCCCCCCCCGGGTCACATTGTCACCCCCGGTACCCTGTGACCCCCCCGTGTTCCCCCCATGTCACCCTGTCCCCCCCTTATGTCACATCATCGCCCCACGTCGCCTCCATGTCACCCCCCCCGGGTCACTGTGTCCCCCGCCAGGTCACTCTGTGTCCCACCCTGTGTCACCCTGTTACCCTCCCGGGTCACTCCCATGTCCCCGTGTCCCCCCCGTGTCCCCCCCGTGTCCCCCCCGTGTCCCCCCCACTCTCACCGCACAAACGCGGCCAGCGCCGGGATCCGGGAGCTGCGGGTCTTGATCATCTGGGGGGACATTGGGGACATTGGGGACACCACAGGGACACCCTGGGGACATTGGGGACACCCTTGAGACACTGTGGGGACACCCTGGGGATGCTGTGAGGACACTGGGGACACCCTGGGGACATCCTGGTGACACTGGGAATGCCATGGGGACAGTGTGGGGACACTGGGGACACCGTGGGGCATTGGGGACACCATGGGGCACTGGGGACACCGTGGGGCATTGGGGACACTGTGGGGACACTGGGGACACCAAGGGGCATTGGGGACACCGAGGGGCATTGGGGACACTGTGGGGACACTGGGGACACCAAGGGGCATTGGGGACACCGAGGGGCATTGGGGACACTGTGGGGACACTGGGGACACCATGGGGCATTGGGGACACCGAGGGGCATTGGGGACACCGTGGGGACATTGGGGACACCGTGGGGCATTGGGGACACCATGGGGCATTGGGGACACCGTGGGGCATTGGGGACACTGTGGGGACACTGGGGACACCATGGGGCATTGGGGACACCGTGGGGCATTGGGGACACTGTGGGGACACTGGGGACACCATGGGGCATTGGGGACACCGAGGGGCATTGGGGACACTGTGGGGACACTGGGGACACCATGGGGCATTGGGGACACCGTGGGGCACTGGGGACACCGTGGGGCATTGGGGCCACCGAGGGGCATTGGGGACACCGAGGGGCACTGGGGCCACCGTGGGGCATTGGGGCCACCGTGGGGCATTGGGGACACCGGGGCCACGGGGCCGTGACTCACCAGCAGGACCTCACCGTCCTCCTCCAGCTTCCCCTGCCAGCTGTAACTGGGGGGGGGTCAGGGGGGACCCCCCGTGTCCCCCCACGGCCCCCGGGTCCCCCCGTCCTCGGATCCCCCCGTGTCCCCCTGTCCCCACATCCCCATGTCCCCCTGTCCCCATATATCCCCATGTCCCCCCCCTGTCCCCATGTCCCCCGCCATGTCCCCATATCCCTGTATCCCCCCACGTCCCTGTGTCCCCCCGTGTCCCCATGTCCCCCCATCCCCATGTCCCCCCTGCCCCCATATCCCTGTGTCCCCCCCATCCCCATGTCCCCCCATGTCCCCATGTCCCCATATCCCTGTGTCCCCCCGTGTCCCCATGTCCCCCCATCCCCATGTCCCCCCATATCCCCATGTCCCCATATCCCTGTGTCCCCCCGTGTCCCCATGTCCCCCCATCCCCATGTCCCCCCATATCCCCATGTCCCCATATCCCTGTGTCCCCCCATATCCCTGTGTCCCCCCGTGTCCCTGTGTCCCCCCCATCCCCATGTCCCCCCATGTCCCCGTGTCCCCATATCCCTGTTTCTCCCCGTGTCCCCATGTCCCTGTGTCCCCATATCCCTGTGTCCCCCCGTGTCCCTGTGTCCCCCCCATCCCCATGTCCCCCCATGTCCCCGTGTCCCCATATCCCTGTGTCCCCCCGTGTCCCTGTGTCCCCCCCATCCCCATGTCCCCCCATGTCCCCGTGTCCCCGCTCACATGGAGGTGACGTGGGGCAGGATGTTGACACACGCGGCCAAACGTTTCTCCACCATCGCCCTGGGGACAGTGGGGACAGTGGGGACAGTGTCACCCCCCCATGGGTCCCCATCTCTGTGTCCCCCCCACCCAGGGTCCCTCTGTCCCCACCCAGTGTCCCCCCCAGTGCCCCCCCCGCTCCCTCAGTGTGTCCCCAAGTGTCCCCCCCACTCCCTGATGTGTCACCCCCAATGTCCCCCAGTGTCCCCCAATGTCCCCAAGTGTCCCCCACTCCCTGAGGTGTCACCCCAATGTCCCCAAGTGTCCCCCCCCACTCCCTGATGTGCCACCCCGATGTCCCCCCGATGTCCCCACCGCGCCAGCTCTTTGGCCACCGTCTCGTTGGGGCAGGTGACAAAAGCGGCCGAGAGGTCACCGGGGTCGTTGGGGACACCGGGGGGGACACCGGAGGGGACACCGGGGGGGGTGGCCATGCTCAGCAGCCGCCGCCCCAGCGCCGACGTCACCGTCACCAGCGCCAGCACCTGCGGGGACAGGGACACCCCCGTCGCAATACCCCCCACCATATCGCGATATCCCTGCCCATATCGCGATATCCCCCCACCATATCACAATATCCCACCCAAATCGCAATACCCCCCACCATATCACGATATCCCCCCACCATATCACAATATCCCACCCAAATCGCAATACCCCCCACCATATCACGATATCCCCCCGCCATATCACAATATCCCACCCATATCGCAATATCCCCCACCACATCACGATATCCCCCCGCTCTATCACAATACCCCACCCAAATCCCACCCCCCCATGTCGCGATAGTCGCTGCACCACGCTCCCCAACGCCCCGTGTCGCGCCGCCCCCCGCCCTGTCGCGATATGACCCCCCCCCGCCCCCAGGGGGCACTCACCGCCCCGGCCGCGTGCATGTGGAGGCAGCGCCCCCTGCGGGACGGGCGGCCTCAGCACCCCCCCGCGGACCCCCACAGGGCCCCCCCAGCACCCTAGAGCCCCCCCAGCTCTATGCAGCCCCCACCCCCCCGGGCCCCCCCAGCTCTATGCAGCCCCTCGACCCCCCAACCCCCCCCCATTGGCCCCCGCCCCCTATAGCGCCCCCTCCCCATAGAGCCCCCCAACCTCCAGGGCCCCCCCATTGGCCCCCACCCCCCACAGCGCCCCCCAAACTCTATGGAGCCCCCGAGCCCCCCAGGGCCCCCCAAACTCTATGGAGCCCCCGACCCCCCCAGGGTCCCCCCAACTCTATAGAACCCCCGACCCCCCCAAACTCTATGGAGCCCCCACCCCCTCCATCCCCCCAAACTCTATAGACCCCCCGACCCCCCCAAACTCTATAGACCCCCCGCCCGGGTCCCCCCAAACTCTACGGAGCCCCCGACCCCCCCCAACTCTATAGACCCCCCGACCCCCCCAGGGCCCCCCCAACTCTACGGAGCTCCCACCCCCCCGGGTCCCCCCAACTCTACGCCCCCCCGCCCCCCGCCCCCCGCGCTCCGCACCCGCCGCGCCGCCGCCGCCACGTGACCCGCGCGGCCCCGCCCCCTCCCGCGCCCCTCCCCCCAGCGCGGAGCGGAAGCGGCGGGAGACGGGGGGGGAGGGGCCGGGGGGCGGGGCCGCCACCACCGCGGTGACGTCACAGCTCACGCCCCGCGCACGGTCACAAACCCGTGTGAACTGGGAGCGCTGGGATGGGGGCACTGGGGACACTGGGGACACTGGGATGGGGGCACTGGGGGCACTGGGATGGGGGCACTGGGGACACTGGGGGCACTGGGATGGGGGCACTGGGATGGGGACACTGGGGACACTGGGGACACTGGGAGCGCTGGGATGGGGACACTGGGATGGGGACACTGGGGACACTGGGGACACTGGGATGGGGGCACTGGGGACACTGGGGACACTGGGATGGGGACACTGGGAGCGCTGGGGGCACTGGGATGGGGACACTGGGATGGGGGCACTGGGGGCACTGGGATGGGGACACTGGGGACACTGGGATGGGGGCACTGGGGGCACTGGGATGGGGACACTGGGGACACTGGGATGGGGGCACTGGGATGGGGACACTGGGATGGGGGCACTGGGATGGGGGCACTGGGGACACTGGGATGGGGGCACTGGGATGGGGGCACTGGGGACACTGGGATGGGGGCACTGGGGGCGCTGGGGACACTGGGATGGGGACACTGGGGACACTGGGATGGGGACACTGGGGGCACTGGGATGGGGGCACTGGGATGGGGGCACTGGGGACACTGGGATGGGGGCACTGGGATGGGGGCACTGGGATGGGGGCACTGGGGACACTGGGATGGGGGCACTGGGATGGGGACACTGGGATGGGGGCACTGGGATGGGGACACTGGGGACACTGGGATGGGGACACTGGGATGGGGACACTGGGATGGGGGCACTGGGGACACTGGGATGGGGGCACTGGGGACACTGGGATGGGGACACTGGGATGGGGGCACTGGGGGCGCTGGGATGGGGGCACTGGGATGGGGACACTGGGATGGGGGCACTGGGGACACTGGGATGGGGGCACTGGGGACACTGGGATGGGGACACTGGGATGGGGGCACTGGGGGCGCTGGGGACACTGGGATGGGGACACTGGGGACACTGGGATGGGGACACTGGGGGCACTGGGATGGGGGCACTGGGATGGGGGCACTGGGGACACTGGGATGGGGGCACTGGGATGGGGGCACTGGGATGGGGACACTGGGATGGGGGCACTGGGATGGGGACACTGGGGACACTGGGATGGGGGCACTGGGGACACTGGGATGGGGACACTGGGATGGGGGCACTGGGGACACTGGGGACACTGGGGACACTGGGGACACTGGGATGGGGACACTGGGGGCGCTGGGATGGGGACACTGGGGGCGCTGGGGACACTGGGATGGGGACACTGGGGACACTGGGATGGGGACACTGGGGACACTGGGGGCACTGGGATGGGGACACTGGGAGCGCTGGGGGCACTGGGATGGAGGCACTGGGGACACTGGGGACACTGGGATGGGGGCACTGGGGACACTGGGATGGGGGCACTGCGATGGGGACACTGGGGACACTGGGATGGGGGCACTGGGGACACTGGGGACACTGGGATGGGGGCACTGGGGACACTGGGATGGGGGCACTGGGATGGGGGCACTGGGGACACTGGGATGGGGACACTGGGGGCGCTGGAGGGAGGTGACAACGGGACCATCGCACCAGCGGGGTCGCTGGTGCCGCCGCCGTCACCGGTGCCGCGGGGGCTCTTAAAGGCGCCGCCCCCGCACGCCTGGGTCCCCCCGCACTCCTGGGTCCCTCCGCACTCCTGGGTCCCTCCCGCACTCCTGGGTCCCCCCGCACTCCTGGGTCCCTCCCGCACTCCTGGGTCCCCCCGCACTCCTGAGTCCCTCCCGCACTCCTGGGTCCCCCCGCACTCCTGGGTCCCGCCGCACGCCTGGGTCCCCCCGCACGCCTGGGTCCCCCCGCACTCCTGGGTCCCCCCGCACGCCTGGCTCCCGCCGCACGCCTGGGTCCCCCCGCACGCCTGGGTCCCCCCGCACGCCTGGCTCCTTCCCGCACTCCTGGGTCCCCCCGCACGCCTGGGTCCCCCCGCACGCCTGGGTCCCTCCGCACTCCTGGGTCCCCCCGCACTCCTGGGTCCCGCCGCACGCCTGGGTCCCCCCGCACTCCTGGGTCCCTCCCGCACTCCTGGGTCCCCCCGCACTCCTGGGTCCCTCCCGCACTCCTGGGTCCCCCCGCACGCCTGGGTCCCCCCGCACGCCTGGGTCCCGCCGCACGCCTGGGTCCCTCCCGCACTCCTGGGTCCCCCCGCACTCCTGGGTCCCTCCCGCACTCCTGGGTCCCCCCGCACTCCTTAGCCCCGCCCCCTCCGCCTGCGTCCCCTCCCCCGCCCCCTTGGGCCGCCTGGCCCCGCCCCCCTCCCCTCCCCCCCCCACCTCCCGCCTCCCGGACGCCTGGGTCCCTCCCCCGGACGCCTGGGTCCCTCCCCCGGACGCCTGGGTCCCCCGCGCCGCCCGGGGGCAGCGAGCGGCGGAGGAACCATGTCCTATGTCCCCTTCCGAGGTAGCGGCCCCGGGGCGGCGGGCGGGGTGGGAAGGGAAGGGCCCGATCCGGTACCGGAATGGGGGGGCGCGACCGGGGGTGCCGGGACCCGGGACCGCGGGGCCGGGGGCGGCAGCACCGCGGGGCCGGGGCCGGGGCGGCCGGGGCCGGGCACGATGCTGGCGGTGCCGGTGCCGGGTGATGCCGGTCCCGGGGATGAAGCTGCTACCGGAGGGTGTCGGTGTTTGGGGGGGGACGGTGGTTCCGGGGGATGCTCGTGTGGAACCCGCTGCCGGGGCCGCTGCCGGGGGGGTCGATGCTGCCGGGGGGGGCGCCGGTGCCGGTTGATGCCGGTCCCGGGGGTGCCGGTCCCGGTTCATCCGGGGGGACCGGGGGGGTCCCCGGGGACCGGCCTGACCCACTTCGGAAACGGGGCCGGGGGCGGGACCCGGAGGGGACCCAGGCGTTCGGGAGGGGGGGAACCCAGGCGTTCGGGAAGGGACCCAGGCGTTCGGGAGAGGACCCAGGCGTTCGGAACGGGACCCAGGCGTCCGGGCCTCGTGCGTCCTCCATCCTCAGCGTGGGAGGCCGACAGGGACCCAGGCGTTCGGGAGGGGACCCAGGCGTCCGGGAGGGGACCCAGGCGTCCAGGCCTTGCCCCTTCCCCCCCCCGCCCTCCCGCTATGGGAACCCTGAGGGACCCAGGAGTTCGGGTCGGGGGTGGGGAGGGGGGTGGGGAGGACCCAGGTGTCCGGGCCTCACGCGTCTCCCCTACACCCCAAGCGGGGGACCCAGGCATTCGGGTGGACCCAGGCGTCTGGGAGGGGACCCAGGCGTCCGGGGCCTTGTGCATCCTCCATCCTCACCGTGGGAGGCCTGGGGGGGACCCAGGCGTTCGGGAGGGGACCCAGGCGTTCGGGAGGGGACCGGGCATTTAGGAGGGGACCCCAGCATCCAGGAGGGGACCCAGGCGTCCGGGAGAGGACCCAGGCGTCCGGCTGCCCACCCCCCCACCCCCCCACCCCGTGGGCTGCGGTTGCCACGGCAACGCCGGGGATGCGGGAGCCCAGCACCCATGGGTGGGGGGGGGGGGAGCGGGGAGACGGGGGTGGGGGCGGCCCAGCTGTGACCCCCCCCTTTCCCCTCCCCCTCCCCCCCAGATGTGCGAGCAGCGCCCCCCCCGCTGGCCCGCGGGCCTTACGCCCCCTCCCCCTACGAGCGCCCACCCTGGAACCCCCGATTCTGCATCATCTCCGGGAACCAGCTGCTGATGCTGGACGAGGAGGAGGTGAGTGGGGGGGAGGGGGGGGGTGATGGGGGGGGGTCACCCCTTTGGTTTGACCCCCCCCCCCCCCCATCCCCAGATCCACCCGCTGCTGATCCGCGACCGCCGGAGCGAGCCGTGCCGGAGCAAACTGCTGCGGCGAACCGTCAGCGTCCCGGTGGAGGGGCGGCCGCACCCCGAGCACGGTACCGGGGGGACCCCCCGAGCCCCCCCCCCGAACGCCTGGGTCCCCTTTTGCTTGGGGGAGGGGGGGGGGGGGGAGCGGGAGAAACGAGGCTCCCAATCCACCCCACCCCCCACCCATCCCATAATATCACGGTGGGGCGGGGGGGGGGGGGGCGCCGAACTCCTGGGTCCCCCTTTTTTGGGGTGGGGGGGGGAGGAGGGGGTAGAGGAAGTGGGAGAGAAGATGCTCAAGGATCCCCCCCCCGCTATCCCATAATACTCCCCGCGGTTGCTCGGCAACCGTTGCTGGGGAAACCCCGCGGCGCAGGGAGGCGGCCCCGCCCCTCCCCCCCAACCCCCCCCTTTCTTCCCCAGAAAGGGACCCAGGCGTCCGGGGGGGACCCAGGCGTCCGGGGGGGACCCAGGTGTTCGGGAGGGACCCAGTGGTTCGGGAGGACCCAGGAGTTCGGGAGGGACCCAGGCGTCCGGCCGCCTTGACCTGACCCATTTCTCCCCCCCCCCCGCCTCCCGGAGGGGACCCAGGCGTCCGGGTCACGCGTTGGGGAGGACCCAGGAGTTCGGGGCCTTGACCCCCACCCCATCTAGAGGGGACCCAGGCGTCCGGGCGGGGGGGGGGGGTGGGGACACGGGGGGACACGATGTCGCCCCTCCCCCCCCGCCCCTCCCCCGCTTCCTTCCCCGGGGTTTAAAAAAAGCGTTTTTGTCACCGGGAAACGGCGTCACCGCGGCAACGGGGACACGGGGGGGACACGCGCGCCACCCCCGCGGCCACCGGCCCCGCCGGCGCCAGGGACGCCGTCACCATCGCCGCCGTCACCATCACCGCCGTCACCATGGCCGCTGTCACTGTCACCATCACCGCGGTCACCGTCACCGCTGTCACTGTCACTGTCACCACTTTTACCACAGCCGCTTGTCACCACTGTCACCATCACTGCGGTCACCGTCACCACTGTCACCATCACTGTGGTCACTGTCACCGCTGTCACCATCACCGCTGTCACTGTCCCCACTGTCACTGTCACCACTGTCACTGTCACCACTGTCACTGTCACCATCACCGCTGTCACTGTCCCCACTGTCACTGTCACCATCACTGTGGTCACTGTCACTGTCACCACTTTTACCACTGTCACTGTCACCACAGCCACTTGTCCCCACTGTCACCGTCCCCACTGTCACCGTCCCCGCTGTCACCATCCCCGCTGTCACCATCCCCGCTGTCACCGTCCCCACTGTCACTGTCACCGTCCCCACTGTCACCATCCCCGCTGTCACCATCCCCGCTGTCACCGTCCCCACTGTCACCGTCCCCGCTGTCACCGTCCCCGCTGTCACTGTCACCGTCCCCACTGTCACCATCCCCGCTGTCACCGTCCCCGCTGTCACCCACATTGTCGGCACCACCAGTGTCACCCCCTGCAACCACCACCAGTGTCACCGTCCCAGTGCCCCCAGTGCCCCCGTCCCCACTGTCCCCATCCCCTGTGTCCCTGTCCCCACTGTCACCCCCACCTCCATAACCGGTGGCCCCGGCCCCATGGCCACTGTCCCTGTCCCCGCTGTCCCTGTCCCCACTGTCACCGTCCCCATCACCCCCACACCCGGTGTCCCCATATCCGCCCCCCGTGTGTCCCTTTGGTGACACGTGTGTGTGTCCCCCCCTCGTCTCCCCGGGCAACGCCGGCCCCGCCCCCCCGCCCAGGCCCCGCCCCCCCGCCCGGGCTCCGCCCCCCCGCCCAGGCCACGCCCTCTCCTCCCGGGGGCGGAGCGAGTGCGCATGCGCGGGGCGGCGGCGGCGGCGGGAGCGGAGCGGGGGGTGAGTGTGAAACACGGCGCGTGTGCAACGGGCGCGTGTGCAACGGGGCCGCGAGCGTGCGCGGGGCCGTGTGCAGAGCCCGGCGGAGCGTGCGGTGCAAGGGGGGCGCGCAAGGGGCGGATGAGCGTGCAAGGGGTGAGTGAGCGTGCAAGGGGGAGCGTGCAAGGGGTGAGTGAGCGTGCAAGGGGGAGCGTGCAAAGGGCGAATGAGCGTGCAAAGGGCGCGTGTGCAGACGGCGAGTGAGTGTGCAAGTGGGGGTGGGCGAGCGGTGGATGAGTGTGCAAATGGGTGTGTGCAAACGGTGAGCGAGTGTGCAAAGGGGAGGGTGAGTGTGCAACGGGGCGAGCGTGCAAAGCCCCGCGCGAGCGCATAAGGGTGGGGGGCAGCGTGCAAAAGTGGGGACGAGCGTGCAAGGGCAGGAACGAGCGTGCAAGGGCGGGAAGGAGTGTGCACGCTTGCACGGGGGTGCAGGGCCGGGTGAGCGCGTGTGCACGGTTCGGGGGGGCAGGCAGGGGGGCGTGCAACGAGCGTGCACAGCCCTGGAGCAGTTGTGCACGGCCGGGGGTGAGTGTGCAAGGCTGGGGGGGGCGGTTGTGCACAGTTTGGGGGTGACAGGGAGTGTGCAAGGCTGGGGGAGGGTGTGCAAGGCTCCAGGTGAGCGTGCGGTGAGTGTGCACAGCCCGTGCACACCTGCAAGACCCTGGGTGAGCGTGTACGGCCCCTGGTGCAAATGTGAGCGTGCATGACCTGGAGTGAGTGTGCACAGCCCCTGGTGCAAATGTGAGTGTGCATGACCCAGACGCAGTGTGCACGACCCGGAGTGAGTGTGCACAGCCCCGTGCGAGCGTGCATGGCCCGGGGTGAGCGTGCCCAGCTCCTGGTGCAAGTGTGAGCGCGCACAGCCTGGGGTGAGCGTGCACGGCCTCTCGTGCAAATGAGAGCGTGCATGGCCTGGGTTTAGCGTGCAAGGCTCAGGGTGAGCGTGCAAGGCCCTTGGTGCGAGTGTGAGCGTGCACGGCCTGCGGTGAGTGTGCACGGCCCCGTGCAAGGCTCAGGGTGAGCGTGCAAGGCCCCTCGTGCGAGCGCGAGCGTGCACGACCCGCGGTGAGCGTGCAAGGCCCTGGGTGAGCGTGCAAGGCCGGGTGTGAGCGTGCAAAGCTGCGGGTGAGCGTGCAAGGCCCGGGGTGAGCGTGCAAAGCTGCGGGTGAGCGTGCAAGGCCCGGGGTGACGTGCGCGGCCCCGTGCCCGCCCGGCCGCCCCCCCGCGCTGCCCCCGTTGCACACGCGCGTGCGACGGCCGCGATGCCGCCCCCCCCGGGCGCTGGTCGGGGCCCCCCCGGGCGGCTCTAGGGCACCATGTGGGGCCCCCCCCAGCCGGGCCCCCCCCCCTGGGCGCTGCGGGGGACCCTGGGACCCCCCCCCGGCCCCCGGCTCAGCCTGGAGGGCAGCAGGACCCTGGCCGGTAGGAACGGGGGGACCCCGGCGGGGGGGGGCGGGGGGGCAGAGGTTGGGGGTCCCCAAGGGCAGGGGGAGATTTGGGGGGGGGTCGGGGTTCAGGGCTGGGGGGGACACCCCAACATTTGGGATGGGGGGGGGGGGGGGCAGGGTTTGGGGTCCCCAAGGGCAGGGGGAGATTGGGGGGAGGGGGTGGGATGTGGGGGGGGGGGTCTGCGGGGACCCCAAAACTGGGGCCAGGGTTTGGGGGGCAGAGTTTGGGATCTCCCCCCCCAAAGCCTTCCCGGACGCCTGGGTCCCCTCCCCGGACGCCTGGGTCCCCCAAACCCTCCCCGGACGCCTGGGTTCCCCTGGTTCCAGACCCACAGCGGGTGGATGGGGTGCAAGGAGGTCCCCCCATTGTCCCCTCACCCCAGGTCCCCCCAAAGGCCTTGAGCCCCCCAAACCCTTCCCGGACGCCTGGGTCCCCTTGCAGGACACCTGGGTCCCCCCAATCCTTCCCGCACACCTGGGTTCTCTCCCCGGACGCCTGGGTCCCCCCAAACCCTCTCCGGGCGCCTGGGTCCCCTTCCCGGACGCCTGGGTCCCTTTCCCCGATGTCTGGGTCCCCCCAAACCCTTCTCGGATGCCTGGGTCCCCTCCCTGGCCACTTGGGTCCCCCCAACCCTTCCCGGATGCCTGGGTCCCCTCCCCGGACGCCTGGGTCCCCCCAACCCTCCCCGGACGCCTGGGTCCCCTCCCCAGATGCCTGGGTCCCCCTAACCCTTCTCGGACGCCTGGGTCCCCTCCCTGGCCACCTGGGTCCCCCCAACCCTTCCCGGACGCCTGGGTCCCCTCCCCGGACGCCTGGGTCCCCCCAACCCTTCCCGCACACCTGGGTCCCCTCCCCGGACGCCTGGGTCCCCCCAACCCTTCCCGGACGCCTGGGTCCCCTCCCCGGACGCCTGGGTCCCCCCAACCCTTCCCGCACACCTGGGTCCCCTCCCTGGACGCCTGGGTCCCCCCAACCCTTCCCGCACACCTGGGTCCCCTCCCCGGACGCCTGGGTCCCCCCAACCCTTCCCGGATGCCTGGGTCCCCTCCCCGGACGCCTGGGTCCCCCCAACCCTTCCTGGACGCCTGGGTCCCCTCCCCGGACGCCTGGGTCCCCCCAACCCTTCCCGGACGCCTGGGTCCCCTCCCCGGACGCCTGGGTCCCCCCGCCGTCCCTCACCCCGTGTCCCCCCAGATTACCACGGCGGCCGCTCGCGCAGGAAGAGCGTCCCCGGGGGGAAGCAATTCAGCATCAACATGGACGCCCCGCCCGCCCCGCCCTTCCGGCCCTCGGTGAGCCCCCCCCGCGCGCTGCCGCGGTCACCGCGCCCGGCGCCGCCTGTCACCCCGTCACCCGCCCCGCGCGCGCCTGTCGTCATGGTCACCCCGCTCCCGCACACGTATGTTGCCGTGGTTACCTCCGTCCCCCCCCCCCCGCCGTGGTTACCCCGCTCGCACGTTGCCGTGGTTACCGTGGACCACCCCCCCCGCCATTGCCGTGGTTACCCCGGTCCTGCGCCTGTACGTTGCCATGGTTACCTCTGTCCCTCCCCCCGTGGTTACCCCACTCACGTGTTGCCGTGGTTACCCCCATCCTGCACATGTGTGTTGCCGTGGTTACGTTCACCCCCCCGCCGTGGTTACCCTGCTCCCACGTTGCCATGGTTACCACGGGCCCGCCCGTTGCCGTGGTTACCCTGCTCCTGCCCCCCCGCGTTGCCATGGTTACCCTGTGGTTCCACCTGCTCCTCCACATCTCCGTTGCCGTGGTAACCCCGGTCCGATGCTCCCCGTCGCCATGGGAACCCTGATGCTTTGCGCCCCCCCCGCCCCATCACCACGGTAATCTCTGTCCTTTGCCCTATCACCATGGCAACCCAGGTCCCTGTTACCATGGTGACCCTGGTGCTTTGCCCCCATCACCATGGTAACTCCAGTCCCTTGCCCTCCCCATTACCATAGTAACCTTGGTCCTTTGCCCTCTGTTGCCATGGTAACCCCGGTCCCCCCCCCCCCCCCCCCCACGTTACCATGGTAACCCCGGTCCTTCGCCCCCCCCCCCCCCCCATCACCATGGTAACCCAGGTCCCCATCTCCATGGCAACCCCACTCTCGTGCTTCCCATCTCCATGGCAACCCCCCCCTCCATCCTCACCCCCACCCAGCCCTGGGCCCCCCCCGCGCCCCCCGCGCGCCCCCGGCCCCCCCTCAGCCCCCTGTACCCCAGCAAGGCTTCCTGAGCCGCCGCCTCAAGAGCTCCATCAAACGCACCAAGAGCCAACCCAAGCTGGACCGGACCAGCAGCTTCCGGCAGATCCTGCCCCGGTTCCGCAGCGCCGACCACGACAGGTGGGGACACCCCGGGGACAGGACGGGGACAGGATGGGGACACCCCGGGGACAGCCCAGGGACAGGATGGAGGCAGAATGGGGACAGGATGGGGACACCCTGGGGACAGCCCAGGGACACCCTGGGGACAGCCCAGAGACAGGATGGGGCCAGCCTGGGGACACCCTGGGGACAGGATGGGGACACCCTGGGGACACCCTGGGACACCCCAGGGACAGGATGGGGACAGAATGGGGACAGCCCAGGGACACCCCGGGGACAGGATGGGGACACCCAGGGGACAACCCAGGGACACCCCGGGGACAGGATGGGGACACCCAGGGGACAGCCCAGAGACAGGATGGGGACACCCTGGGGACACCCTGGGGACAGGATGGAGACAGAATGGGGACAGAACGGGGACAGGATGGGGACAACCTGGGGACAGCCCAGAGACACCCTGGGGACAGGATGGGGACAGAACAGGGACAGCCCAGGGACACCCCGGGGACAGGATGGGGACACCCAGGGGACAGCCCAGGGACACCCTGGGGACAGCCCAGAGACTGGATGGGGCCACTCTGGGGACACCCCGGGGACAGGATGGGGACAGAACAGGGACAGCCCAGGGACACCCCGGGGACAGGATGGGGACACCCAGGGGACACCCTGGGGACACCCTGGGACACCCCAGGGACAGGATGGGGACAGAATGGGGACAGCCCAGGGACACCCCGGGGACAGGATGGGGACACCCAGGGGACAACCCCGGGACACCCAGGGACACCTTGGGGACAGCTCAGGGACAATCCTGCTCCCTCATGTCCCCAGGATGGGCACAAGGACGTCCCCAGGGTCCCCATTGTCCCCAGTGTCCCCATGTGTGACAGGTCCCAAGTACACCAGTGTCCCCGTGTCCCTGCTGTCCCCGCCCCCACCTTGGGGACACATTGGGGACTAGGTGGCACCGATGTCACTTGTCACCGGTGGGTGGGACGCGCTGGCGCCCGTCCCGGTGTCACCATCACCGCCCATGGGGGACGGTCCCCTGTCCCCGCCCCGGGATGTCCCTTGTCCCCAGGGGATGGAGTTTCCTGTCCCCTTGTCCCGGGCGGGGGGGTCCCTTGGGATGTCCCCTGGGTGGCAGGGGGGGATGTCCCTTGTCCCCAAGGGGAGGGTATTTTTAGCGCCCCCCCAGACACCGGGTGCCGGTGACGCTGGGGACACGGGGACACGGGGACGTGGCCGCTGCTGACGCAGCCCTGGGGATAAATTTAGCGCCCGGGGGCGGCTCCGCTGCAGCGGCTGCCGGGGGGGCCCGGACGCCTGGGTCCCTTTTGGCGGGGGGGGCCTGGATGTCTGGGTCCCTCTGCTTCATTTGGGGGGTGTCTCATACCTGGTTCGCCCTGGTTTTGGGGGCGCCCGGACGCCTGGGTTCCCATTGCCTTGCAGTGTTGCAGGGGGGGGGCGCGGACGCCTGGGTCCCCTTTGGTGGGGGGGGGCCCGGATGCCTGGGTCCCCCCCATTGCCTGGGAGTTGCCGGACGCCTGAGTCCTCCCATTTTGAGTTGGGGGACCCGGACGCCTGGGTCCCCTTTACGAGGGGGGCAGATACCAGTGCTCCCCCCCGGTTGTTTTGGGGGGGCAGGTCTGGACGCCTGGGTCCCCTGTGGCTTTGGGTCCCCGGACGCCTGGGTCCCCGGTGGCTTTGGGTCCTCAACCCCCTGTGTCCCCGGGGGTTTTGGGGTGCGGGGTCTGTCCCGGGTGTCCCCCCCCGTGCCCCCCCCCCAGCCCTGACTCTGTCTCTCTCTGTCCGTCCGTCCCGCCGCCGCGGACGCGTCCCCAGGTCCCCCGTGCGGACGCCCCAGGTACCCCCCACCCACCACTCACCACCCTTTTCCACCAGCAGCACCCCCCGCTCGCATGTCACCACCACCAACCCCGGGCACCCGCCCCCGCCCCCCGCCGCCTCGCCCCGCACCCCGATACCTCCCCCCGCACCGTGTCCCCCCCCCAGGGCCAGACTGATGCAGAGTTTCAAGGAGTCGCATTCCCACGAGTCTTTGCTGAGCCCCAGCAGCGCGGCCGAAGCTCTGGAGCTCAACCTGGATGAGGATTCCATCATCAAGGCCGTTCACAGCAGCATCTTGGGGCAAGAGTTTTGCTTCGAGGTACGGCCGAGAGGTTCCCGTCGCCCCCCCGGGCGCGGCGCCGGTGGCCCGTCATGGTTGGGTGTCACCCACAGGTCACCACGGCCTCAGGGACCAAGTGCTTCGCGTGTCGTTCGGCCGCCGAGAGGGACAAGTGGATCGAGAACTTGCAGAGGGCGGTGAAACCCAACAAGGTGGGGATGGGGATGGTCAACTGGTGGGGATGGTCAACGGGTGGGGATGGTCAACGGGTGGGGATGGTCAACGGGTGGGGATGGTCAACGGGTGGGGATGGGGATGGTCAACGGGTGGGGATGGTCAACGGGTGGGGATGGTCAACGGGTTTGGGTGGGGATGGTTAACTGGTGGGGATGGTCAATGGGTGGGGATGATCAACTGGTGGGGATGGGGATAGTCAACTGGTAAGGATGGCCAACTGGTGGAGACGGGGATGGCCAACTGGTTGGGATGGGGATGGTCAACGGGTGGGGATGGGGATGGTCGACTGGTGGGGATGGTCAACTGGTTGGGATGGGGAGGGTCAACTGGTAAGGGTGGCCAACTGGTGGAGATGGGGATGGTCAACTGGTGGGGATGGGGATGGTCAACTGGTGAGGATGGAGATGGTCAGCAGGTTGGGATGGGGATGGTCAGCTGGTGGGAATGGGGATGGTCAACTGGTTGGGATGGGCCTGGTCAACTGGTGGGGATGGGGATGGTCAACTGGTGGGGATGGGGATGGTCGACTGGTGGGGATGGTCAACTGGTTGGGATGGGGAGGGTCAAGTGGTAAGGATGGAGATGGTCAGTGGGTTGGGATGGGCCTGGTCAACTGGTGGGGATGGGGATGGTCAACTGGTGGGGCTGGTCAACTGGTGGGAGTGGGGCTGGTCAACCCCCAGCTCTCCACGCGCCGTACCCCACCCCCAACCGTCCCCACGTCCCCCAACTGTCCCCACGTCCCCGTCCTGACCCCCCACCCCTGCTCCCTCCCGCAGGACAACAGCCGCCGGGTGGACAACGTGCTGAAGCTCTGGGTGATCGAAGCCCGGGACCTCCCCCCCAAGAAGCGCTACTACTGCGAGCTGTGCCTGGACGACATGCTCTACGCCCGCACCACCAGCAAGGCGCGCACCGACAACGTCTTCTGGGGAGAGCACTTCGAGTTCAACAACCTCCCGGCCGTCAGGACCATCCGTCTCCACCTCTACAAGGACACGGATAAGAAACGCAAGAAGGACAAGAGCAACTACGTGGGGATGGTGAGCATCCCCATCGCCAGCGTCACCGGGAGACACTTTGCCGAGCAGTGGTATCCCCTGAGCCAACCCAGCGGCAGTAAGACCAAGGCGGGTTGTCCAGCTCTGCGGGTCAAGAGTCGGTTCCAGACCATGAGCATCCTCCCCATGGAGCTCTACAAGGAGTTCGCCGAGTACGTCACCAACAATTACCGGATGCTTTGCGCCGTCCTGGAGCCCGTGCTCAGCGTGAAGAGCAAGGAGGAGGTGGCGTGTGCCTTGGTGCACATCCTGCAGAGCACCGGGAAGGCCAAGGTGGGCATGGGGAGGTGGTGGGCGGTGGGGAGGAGGGTGGAGAAGGATGTGGATGGATGGATTGGTGGGTGGATGCATGGATGAAGAACAGGGATGGATGGATGGATGGAAAAGAACATGGATGGATGGATGGATGGATGGGGAAGAACATGGATGGATGGATTGATGGTTGGATGGGTCGAGAAGAACATGGACGGATGGTTGGATGGATGGAGAAGAACATGGTTGAATGGGTGGATGGTTGGATGGATGGAGAAGAACATGGTTGAATGGGTGGATGGATGGAGAACAACATGAATGGATTGACTGATGGATGGATGGCTGGAGAACAACGTGGATGGATGGAGAAGAACATGGATGGTTGGATGGACAGAAGGATGCAGGGAGGGCGGGCATGGCCAGCACTGGGCTGCCCTGATGGCTGTGGGCAGGACTTCCTGTCGGACATGGCCATGACGGAGGTGGATCGTTTCATGGACCGGGAGCACCTGATCTTCCGGGAGAACACGCTCGCCACGAAAGCCATAGAGGAGTATCTGAAACTCATCGGCCAGAAATACCTCAAGGATGCCATCGGTGAGTCCACCATGCCTGGCAGGTCCTCAGCATGGCCAGGGGTCACCATCATTGCCACGGGACAGTGGGTGGTCACCACACGGACAGATCTCCATTGACATGGCCAGAGGACAGTGGGTGGTCACCACATGGACAGATCCCCATTGACATGGCCGTGGGGCAGTGGGCGGTCACCACATGGACAGATCTCCATTGACATGGCCATGGGACAGTTGGGTGGTCACCACGTGGACAGATCTCCATTGACATGGCCATGGGACAGTTGGGTGGTCACCACGTGGACAGATCTCCATTGACATGACCGTGGGACAGTTGGGTGGTCACCACACGGACAGATCCCCATTGACATGGCTGTGGGACAGTTGGGTGGTCACCACGTGGACAGATCTCCATTGACATGACTGTGGGACAGTTGGGTGGTCACCACACGGACAGATCCCCATTGACATGGCTGTGGGACAGTTGGGTGGTCACCACGTGGACAGATCTCCATTGACATGGCCAGGGGACAGTTGGGCGGTCACCACACGGACAGATCCCCATTGACATGGCCAGGGGACAGTTGGGCGGTCACCACACGGACAGATCCCCATTGACATGGCCATGGGACAGTTGGGCGGTCACCACACGGACAGATCTCCATTGACATGGCCAGAGGACAGTGGGTGGTCACCACATGGACAGATCTCCATTGACATCGCCGTGGGACAGTTGGGTGGTCACCACACGGACAGATCCCCATTGACATGGCCGTGGGACAGTTGGGCAGTCACCACACGGACAGATCTCCATTGACATGGCCATGGGACAGTTGGGCGGTCACCACATGGACAGATCCCCATTGACATGGCCGTGGGACAGTTGGGTGGTCACCACATGGACAGATCTCCATTGACATGGCCGTGGGACAGTTGGGTGGTCACCACGTGGACAGATCTCCATTGACATGGCCAGGGGACAGTTGGGTGGTCACCACATGGACAGATCTCTATTGACATGGCCGTGGGACAGTAGGGTGGTCACCACATGGACAGATCTCCATTGACATGGCCGTGGGACAGTAGGGTGGTTACCACGTGGACAGATCTCCATTGACATGGCCGTGGGACAGTTGGGTGGTCACCACATGGACAGATCTCCACTGACATGGCCTTGGGACAGTTGGGTGGTCACCACATGGACAGATCCCCATTGACATGGCCGTGGGACAGCTGGGTGGTCACCACATGGACAGATCTCCACTGACATGGCCTTGGGACAGTTGGGTGGTTACCACGTGGACAGATCTCCATTGACATGGCCGTGGGGCGGTGGGCGGTCACCACACGGACAGATGTCCACTGATGTGGCCGTGGGATGGTTGGGTGGTCTTTACATGTGGCTGTTTCCTCACTGGGATGGTCATGAGATGGTTGGGTGGTCCCTGGCCCCACTTAGTCCCCGTTGACGTGGTTTTGAGATGGTTGGGTGGTCCCTTCTCATGGCCACGTCCCCACGGGGTCCCTGGTCCCCTCTGACGTCCTCGTCCCCGCGCAGGCGAGTTCATCCGGGCGCTCTACGAGTCCGAGGAGAACTGCGAGGTCGACCCCATGAAGTGCTCGGCCTCCACCTTGGCCGACCACCAGGCCAACCTGCGCATGTGCTGCGAGCTGGCGCTCTGCAAGGTGGTCAACTCCCACTGGTGAGTCCCTCGGGCCTTGGGGACATCCCCGGTGTCCCCACTGCGGGTCTCCTGACCGTGTGTCCCACCACCCCAGCGTGTTCCCCCGGGAGCTCAAGGAGGTGTTCGCCTCGTGGAGGTTACGCTGCGCCGAGCGGGGCCGGGAGGACATCGCCGACCGGTTGATCAGCGCTTCGCTCTTCTTGAGGTTCCTCTGCCCGGCCGTGATGTCCCCGAGTCTCTTCGGGCTCATGCAGGAGTACCCGGACGAGCAGACCGCCCGCACCCTCACCCTCATCGCCAAAGTCATCCAGAACTTGGCCAACTTCACCAAGTGAGCGGAGGAGGGAGGGGGGGGGTGGGGGGGGTGCTTGGATGGGGGGGTGGGGGTGGGAGAGCTCGTGGAGGGAGAGAAGGTGGATGGACATGAGGATGGGGGGATGGAAGAACTGGCAGATGAGCAGAAGATGGACAGAAGGTAGGTGGATGGATGGACAGAAGGTGGATGGATGGAAACACGGGTGGAAGAACTGGTAGATGAGCAGAAGATGGACAGAAAGTAGGTGGATAGATGGACAGAAGGTGGATGGATGGAAAGACGGGTGGAAGAACTGGTAGATGAGCAGAAGATGGACAGATGGACAGAAGGTAGGTGGATGGATGGACAGAAGGTGGATGGATGGAAACACGGATGGAAGAACTGGTAGATGAGCAGAAGATGGACAGAAAGTAGGTGGATAGATGGACAGAAGGTGGATGGATGGAAAGATGGGTGGAAGAACTGGTAGATGAGCAGAAGATGGACAGATGGACAGAAGGTAGGTGGATGGATGGAAAGACGGGTGGAAGAACTGGTAGATGAGCAGAAGATGGACAGAAGGTAGGTGGATGGATGGACAGAAGGTGGATGGATGGAAACACGGGTGGAAGAACTGGTAGATGAGCAGAAGATGGACAGATGGACAGAAGGTAGGTGGATGGATGGACAGAAGGTGGATGGATAGAAAGACGGATGGAAAAACTGGTAGATGAGCAGAAGACGGATGGATGGACAGAAGATGGACATACGGACGGAAGGTGGATGGACGGACAGGAGGTGGATGGATAGAAGATGGATGGACATGAAGATGGATGGATGGATAGGTGGATGAAAGAATTGATAGATGAGTAGAAGGTGGATGGATGGACAGAAGGTGGATGGATGGACAGAAGGTGAATGGATGGACAGAAGGTGGATGGATGGACAGAAGGTGAATGGATGGACAGAAGGTGGATGGATGGACAGAAGGTGGACAGATGGATGGATGGACAGAAGACGGATGAGTTGGTGGACAATGGTTGGGAAATCCACGGATGGGTTGATGGATGGACTGAAAACAGAGGGGTGGACAGAAAGTTGGATGAGCTGATGGACGAGTTGATGGACAATGGGTGGAGGCCCAATGGACGGTGGAGCTGGGACACCTGGAACCTGGAGGAGCAGAAGGGACGGGGGGTGGCCCGTGGTGACCGTGGTGACCACGTCCCCACAGGTTTGGCAGCAAGGAGGAGTACATGGCCTTCATGAACGAGTTCCTGGAGCTGGAGTGGACCAGCATGCAGCAGTTCCTCTATGAGATCTCCAACTTGGACACCTTGACCAACAGCACCAGCTTTGAGGGCTACATCGACCTGGGCCGGGAGCTCTCCACCCTGCACGCCCTCCTCTGGGAGGTCATGTCCCAGCTCAGCAAGGTACCCCCATCCACCTGGACGCCCGGGTCCTCTCCTGGGGGGTGGGCAGGAGCTTGGACAAGCACGTTTTCCCCAGAGGAGGTTTTGGGGGCTCTGGAGGTTTGCGTGGGCCTGCAAGAGCATTTTGGGGTCACATCCAACCCTGGCCACCAAGGGGAGGTCATTGGAGTCCCATCCACCTGTGTCCCACCATGGGAGGTCATTGGGCTCCCAGCCCCATGTCCCACCCCAGGAGGTCAATGAGGTCCCATCCACCCATGTTCCACCACCAAAGGTCACTGGGGTCCCATCCACCCATGTTCCACCACCAAAGGTCACTGGGGTCCCATCCACCCATGTCCCACCACCAAAGGTCACTGGGGTCCCATCCACCCATGTTCCACCACCAAAGGTCACTGGGGTCCCATCCACCCATGTCCCACCACCAAAGGTCATTGGGGTCCCATCCACCCATGTCCCACCACCAAAGGTCATTGGCGTCCTATCCACCGTGTCCCACCCCAGGAGGTCAATGAGGTCCCACCCACCCGTGTCCACCCTAGAGCTGCTCCTTGGGGTCCCAGGCCCCCCAGGGGAGGTTCGCGTGGTGCCGTGGGGTGCGTTGGGGCCACGTGTCCGCGTGTCCCGCAGGAGGCGCTGCTGAAGCTGGGCCCGCTGCCGCGGCTGCTGACGGACATCAGCGTGGCGCTGCGCAACCCGCACCTCCAGCGGCAGCCCAGCCAGGGCGAGCGGCTGCCCCCCAAGGGGCTGGTGCTGCGGGGACCCTCGGCCGATCTCCAGCCCTACCTCGTGCGCGACCTCAACAGGTGGGGACCCCCCGAGAGCCCCCCACATCCCCGTGGTGCTTCCATCCCCGTGGTGCCTCCATCCTCATGGTGCCTCCATCCCCGTGGTGCCTCCATCCCCCTGGTACCACCTTCCCCGTGGTGCCTCCATCCCCCTGGTACCACCATCCCCCTGGTACCACCATCCCCCTGGCACCACCGTCCCCGTGGCACCACCATCCCCGTGGTGCCTCCATCCCCCTGGTGCCTCCACATCCCCATGGTGCCTCCATCCCCGTGGTGCCTCCATCCCCGTGGTGCCTCCATCCTCATGGTGCCTCCATCCCCGTGGTGCCTCCATCCCCCTGGTACCACCATTCCCGCAGTGCCTCCATCCCCCTGGTACCACCATCTCCCTGGTACCACCATCTCCCTGGTGCCTCCATCCCCCTGGTGCCTCCATCCCCCTGGTGCCTCCATCCCATGGTACCACCATCCCCATGGTATCTGCATCATTGTGGTAGCTCCATCTCTGTGGTTCTTCCATTCTCATGGTAGCTCCATCCCTGTGGTATCTCCATCCTCGTGGTAGCTCCATCCTCATGGTACCTCCATCCCTGTGGTACGTCCATCCCCTTGGTATCTCCATCCCCCTGGTACCTTCATCCCGTGGTATGTCCATCCCCCTGGTACCTCCATCCCCCTGGTACCTCCATCCCCTTGGTATCTCCATCCCTGTGGTATCTCCATCCTCATGAGACCTCCACATCCCCGTGGTACCTCATGGTATTCCTACATCCCACCCCCATTTCTCCACCACTGTGTCCCCTCGTGTCCCCGTGGTGTCCCCCGCATGTTACCCCCGTGGCCCTGAGTCCCACCTGGGGTGTCTCCCCCCGCCGCGGGTCCCTGTGGTCACCCACCCTCTGCCTTCACAGCTCCATTGACCTCCAGTCCTACATGGTGCGGGGCCTCAACAGGTGGGTGACGGGACAGGTATGGGATGGGACAATGATGGGATGGGATGGGACAATGATGGGATGGGATGGGACAATGATGGGATGGGAGTGACGTGATGATGGGCTGGAGATGGAGATGGGGATGAGGATGGGAATGGAATGGAATAGAATGGAATGGAGGTGGGGATGGGATGGGATAGAGATTGTGATGGTGATATGATGGAGATGGGATGGAGATGAGGATGAGATGAGGATGAGATGAGGATGAAGGTGGGACTGGAACAGGGGTGGAGATGGGATGAGGATGGGGATGTGGTGGGATGGGATGGAGATGGGGTGGGGTGGGATGGGGTGGAGATGGAGATGGGATGGGGATGGGATGAGGATGGAGATGGGGTGGGATGAGGATGGGGATGCGGTGGAGATGGGATGAGGATGGAGATGGGATGGGGTGGAGATGGGGTGGAGATGGGGTGGGATGGAGATGCAGCCTGGGATGCAGATGGGCTGTGCCGTGCTGTGCTGGGCTGCGTGGGCTCCCAGCCGCGCCGGGTGACGTGTCCCGTGTCCGTGTCCCGTGTCCGTGTCCCGTGTCCGTGCCCGTGTCCCATGTCCGTGTCCCATGTCCATGTCCTGTGTCCCGTGTCCATGTCCCGTGTCCGTGCCCGTGTCCGTGTCCATGTCCCGTGTCCATGTCGATGTCCGTGTCCCATGTCCGTGTCCGTGTCCCGTGTCCGTGTCCCGTGTCCGTGTCCCGTGTCTGTGTCGTGCCCCGTGTCCATGTCCCATGTCCTGTGTCCGTGTCCGTGCCGTGTCCCGTGTCTGTGTCCGTGTCCCGTGTCCGTGTCCCATGTCCGTGCCGTGTCCATGTCCCGTGTCCGTGTCCCATGTCCGTGTCCGTGTCCGTGCCCGTGTCCCGTGTCTGTGTTGTGTCCCGTGTCCCTGTCCCATGTCCGTGTCCGTGCCCGTGCCCGTGCCGTGTCCCATGTCCGTGCCCGTGTCCCGTGTCTGTGTCTGTGTCCCATGTCCGTGCCGTGTCCGTGCCCGTGTCCGTGCCGTGTCCCCAGCTCCATGGAGGTTCCCCGCCTGCCGTCGCCGCCGCAGGAGAAGGGGCCGCAGGAGGTGCTGGTGCTGAGCCGCCCCCCGCTGGCGCGCTCCTCGCCCGCCTACTGCACCAGCAGCTCCGACCTGACGGAGCCCGAGGGGGGCCGGGCCGGGGGCCCCCCCCTGGGCGTGGGCAAGAGCGTGTCCATGCTGGACCTGCAGGACGGGCGCGTCGACAGCGTCCCCAGCCTGCCCGCCGAGCTCTTGGCCGCCGGGGGTCCCGGCCCGGGGGGCGCGGGGGGGGGCGGGGGGCTCCGGCCCGGGCGCCTTTCCCAGGGCAGCGCCTCCAGCCTGGCCCCCCCGCGGCTGGGGGTCCCCGAGCCCCAGCTGCGGGTGCCGCTCTCCTTCCAAAACCCCCTGTTCCACCTGGCGGCCGACGGACCTTTGCGAGGAGCCGAGGTCGGGCTGGGGGGGGCGGGGAGGGGCCCTTCGCCCCCCCCCCGGCCGCGCACCCCCACCCCTTGCACGTGTACAGCAAGAGCGAGGAGCTGGCCGCCCCCCCCGCCCAGAAGCACATCACCCACAGCCACAGCTACAGCGACGAGTTCGCCCGCCCGGGGGGGGACTTTGGCCGGAGACAATTGTCCCTGCAGGACAGCCTGGCCCCCCCCCAGATCACCATCGGGGCCCCCCCGCCGCCCACCCCCCGAGGGGCGCGGGCGGGCAAGGCCGGGGGCCCCTCGGCCCTGGGGGTGCCCCAAAAACCTCGCCCGGCCAGCGGGAACCTCCTGGCGTCCCCCGAGCCCACGTACGGGCCCCCCCGGTCCCGGCAGCCGTCCCTGGCCAAGGAGCCCTCGGTGGCCGGCATGAAACCGCCCATCACCAAACAGGTGGGGGGCGGGGGGACACGGTGGGGAGGGGGGACATGGGGACACGGTGGGGACGTGGTGGGGAGGGGGGACATGGGGACACGGTGGGGACGGGGGACACAGTGGGGATGGGGGACATGGGGACACGGTGGGGACGGGGGACATGGTGGGGATGGGGGACATGGTGGGGATGGGGGACATGGGGACGTGGTGGGGACGGGGGACACGGTGGGGACGTGGGACATGGTGGGGATGGGGGACATGGGGACGTGGTGGGGACGGGGGACACGGTGGGGAGGGGGGACACGGTGGGGACGGGGGACACGGTGGGCATGGGGACATGGGGGACGTGGGGACACGGTGGGGATGGGGGACACGGTGGGGAGGGGGGACGTGGGGATGAGGGACATGGGGACACGGTGGGGAGGGGGGACATGGGGGACGTGGGGACACGGTGGGGAGGGGGGACACGGTGGGGACGTGGTGGGCACGGGGGACATGGGGGGCATGGGGACACGGTGGGGAGGGGGGACACGGTGGGGATGGGGGACATGGGGACGTGGTGGGGACGGGGGACATGGGGGACATGGGGACATGGGGGACGTGGGGACACGGTGGGGATGGGGGACATGGTGGGGATGAGGGACATGGGGACACGGTGGGGACGTGGTGGGGATGGGGGACGTGGGGACATGGGGACATGGTGGGGAGGGGGGACATGGGGACACGGTGGGGATGGGGGACACGGTGGGGATGGGGGGACGTGGTGGGGATGGGGGACATGGGGACATGGGGACATGGTGGGTTTGGGGGACGCGGTGGGACGTGGGGACGCGGTGGGACATGTAGACACGGTGGGACGTGGGGACGCGGTGGGACGTGGGGACACAGTGGGACGTGGGGACGCGGTGGGACATGTGGACGCGGTGGGACGTGGGGATGCGGTGGGACATGGGGACGCGGTGGGACGTGGGGACGCGGTGGGACATGTAGACACGGTGGGACATGGGGATGCGGTGGGACGTGGGGACGCGGTGGGACGTGGGGACGCGGTGGGACGTGGGGACGCGGTGGGATGTGGGGATGCGGTGGGACATGTGGACGCGGTGGGACGTGGGGACGCGGTGGGACATGTGGACGCGGTGGGACATGTAGACACGGTGGGACATGGGGACGCGGTGGGACATGGGGACGCGGTGGGACGTGGGGACGCGGTGGGACATGTGGATGCAGTGGGACGTGGGGATGCGGTGGGACATGTAGACGCGGTGGGACATGTAGACGCGGTGGGACATGTAGACACGGTGGGACGTGGGGACGCGGTGGGACGTGGGGACGCAGTGGGACGTGGGGACGCGGCGCTCACGGGTGCCCACGAGGGACGTGGGGGCACGGCGGGGCCAAGCCGTGGTGACGCGGTGGCCCCCGCTGTCCCCCGCTGTCCCCCGCTGTCCCCCAGGCCTCGCAGACGCCCTCGACGCTGAACCCGGTGATGCCGGCGGCCGAGCGCACGGTGGCCTGGGTGTCCAACATGCCCCACCTCTCGGCCGACATCGAGAGCTCCCACATCGAGCGCGAGGAGTACAAGCTCAAGGAGTACTCCAAGTCCATGGACGAGAGCCGGCTGGACCGGGTAGGGATCCAGGCGTCCGGGGCAAGGGGGCCAGAACCCAGGAGATGACCTTGGGGGACCCAGGGACCCAGGTGATGACTCCGATGGACCCAAGGGTCCAGGAGGTGACCCTGATGGACCCAAGAACCCAGGAGGTGACCCTGATGGACCCAAGGGTCCAGGAGGTGACCCTGATGGACCCAAGAACCCAGGAGGTGACCCTGATGGACCCAAGGGTCCAGGAGGTGACCCTGATGGACCCAAGAACCCAGGAGGTGACCCTGATGGACCAGAGGCCCAGGACGTGACCCTGGTGGTCCAAGGTCCTAGAGACCCAGGTGTCGGAGGTCCAGGAGATGACCTTGATGGACCCAGGTCGCAGGAGATGACCCTGATGGACCCAGGTGTCCAGGCATCACCATGGCGGGGTCCCACGTCTTTGGGTGTCACCATGGTGGGGTCCCAGGTCTTCGGTCATCACTGTGGTGGGTTCCCAGGTTTTGGGTCATCACCATGATGGGAACCCAAAGTGTTTGGACATCAGTGTTGGGGGAACCCAAGTGTTTGGGCATCATGGTGTTGGGTTCCCAGGTCTTCGGTCACCATCGTGGTGGGTTCCCAGGTCTTGGGTCATCACTGTGCTGGGTTCCCAGGTCTTTGGTCCCCACTGTGGTGGGTTCCCTGGTGGGATCCCAGGTCTTGGGTCCCCACCGTGGTGGGTTCCCTGGTGGGTTCCCAGGTCTTGGGTCATCATCATGGTGGGTTCCCTGGTGGGTTCCCAGGTGTTGGGTCATCACCATGGTGGGTTCCCTGGTGGGTTCCCTGGTGGGTTCCCAGGTCTTGGGTCATCACTGTGCTGGGTTCCCAGGTCTTGGGTCCCCACCGTGGTGGGTTCCCTGGTGGGATCCCAGGTCGAGTCATCATCATGGTGGGTTCCCTGGTGGGTTCCCTGGTGGGTTCCCAGGTCTTGGGTCATCGCCATGGTGGGTTCTCAGGTCTTTGGTCCCCACTGTGGTGGGTACTCTGGTGGGTTCCTAGGTCTTGAGTCACCACCGTGGTGGGTTCCCTGGTGGGTTCCCAGGTCTTGGGTCACCACCGTGGTGGGTTCCCTGGTGGGTTCCCTGGTGGGTTCCCAGGTCTTGGGTCATCACCATGGTGGGTTCCCTGGTGGGTTCCCTGGTGGGTTCCCAGGTCTTGGGTCACCACCGTGGTGGGTTCCCTGGTGGGTTCCCTGGTGGGTTCCCAGGTCTTGGGTCATCACCATGGTGGGTTCCCTGGTGGGTTCCCTGGTGGGTTCCCAGGTCTTGGGTCACCACCGTGGTGGGTTCCCTGGTGGGTTCCCAGGTCTTGGGTCATCGCTGTGCTGGGTTGCCAGGTCTTGGGTCCCCACCGTGGTGGGTTCCCTGGTGGGTTCCCTGGTGGGTTCCCAGGTCTTGGGTCATCACCATGGTGGGTTCCCTGGTGGGTTCCCTGGTGGGTTCCCAGGTCTTGGGTCATCACTGTGCTGGGTTCCCAGGTCTTTGGTCACCACTGTGGTGGGTTCCCTGGTGGGATCCCAGGTCTTGGGTCCCCACCATGGTGGGTTCCCTGGTGGGTTCCCTGGTGGGATCCCAGGTCTTGGGTCATCATCATGGTGGGTTCTCTGGTGGGTTCCCTGGTGGGTTCCCAGGTCTTGGGTCATCATCATGGTGGGTTCTCTGGTGGGTTCCCTGGTGGGTTCCCAGGTGTTGGGTCCCCACCGTGGTGGGTTCCCTGGCGGCGCTGGGGGAACCCAAGCGCCGGGTGCCGGTGGGGCCGCGGAGGTGCCCGCGGGTCCCTGCAGTGGTGGCTGTGGCAGGTGAAGGAGTATGAGGAGGAGATCCACTCGCTGAAGGAGCGGCTGCACATGTCCAACCGCAAGCTGGAGGAGTACGAGCGGCGCCTGGTGACGCAGGAGGAGCAGACGAGCCGCATCCTGCTGCAGTACCAGCACCGCCTGGAGCAGAGCGAGAAGAGGCTCCGCCAGCAACAGGCCGAGAAGGACTCGCAGATCAAGAGCATCATCGGCAGGTGAGGGAGGGACCCCGGCCTTGGGGACCGCGGGGGCGCCGGGGGGACGGGGGGTCCCCGTGGCGCTGGAGGGGCCCCGGGGGAGTCCCTGGGGTGTCCCCATGACCTGGGGGTTTCCCTGGGGTGTCCCCATGAGCCAGGGGTGTCCCCATGGCGTGGGGGTGTCCCTGGGGGTGTCCCCATGAGCCAGGGGTGTCCCCATGACCTGGGGGTGTCCCCATGACCCGGGGTGTCCCTGGGGTGTCCCCATGACCCAGGGGTGTCCCCATGACCTGGAGGTGTCCCTGGGGTGTCCCCATGACCTGGGGGTGTCCCCATGACCCGGGGTGTCCCTGGGGTGTCCCCATGAGCCGGGGGTGTCCCCATGACCTGGGGGAGTCCCTGGGGGTGTCCCCATGACCTGGGAGTGTCCCCATGCCCCAGGGTGTCCCCATGACCTGCCGGTGTCCCCTGGGGTGTCCCCATGACCCGGGGGTGTCCCCGGGGGTGTTGCCATGTCCCAGGGGTGTCCCCAGGGGTGTCCCCGTGTCCTGGGGGTGTCCCCGTGTCCCGGGGGTGTCCCCATGTCCCGGGTGTCCCCGTGTCCCGGGTGTCCCCGTGTCCCGGGGGTGGCAGTGTGACCCCGGTGAAGCCTGGCCCCGGGGTGTCCCCATGTCCCGGGGTGTCCCCATGTCCCCGTGTCCCGGGGTGTCCCCATGTCCCGGGTGTCCCTGTGTCCCGGGGGTGTCCCCATGTCCTGGGGGTCCCCGTGTCCCGGGGTGTCCCCATGTCCCGGGTGTCCCCGTGTCCCGGGGGTGGCAGCGTGACCCCGGTGAAGCCTGGCCCCGCAGGCTGATGCTGGTGGAGCAGGAGCTGCGCAGGGATCATCACTTGGGCGCCCACGACCCCCCCGAGGGGCGGCGGCGGCTGCTCGACGCTCAGGTGGAAATTACAATGTCATTGCTCTGCTCCGTGTGACATCGGCCATCCCAGCGCTGGGGGCGGGGGCGCCGGGACCGGGGCCCCCGGGGGGCACCCGCGGGCCGGGAGCACGTGGGGGTGCCTGGGCACCCGGGGGGGTCTATGGGGGGTTATTGGGCACCCAGGGGGGTCTATGGGGGGGTCATTGGGCACCACTGGGGGGGGTCTGTGGGGGGTTATTGGGCACCCGGGGGGGGTCTATGGGGGGTTATTTGGCACCAATTGGGGGGACATGGGCACCCGGGGGGGTCTATGGGGGGTTATTGGGCACCCAGGGGGGTCTATGGGGGGTTATTGGGCACCAACTGGGGGGACATGGGCACCCAGGGGGGTCTATGGGGGGTTATTGGGCACCCAGGGGGGGTCTATGGGGGGGTCATTGGGCACCACTGGGGGGGGTCTGTGGGGGGTTATTGGGCACCTGGGGGGGGTCTATGGGGGGTTATTTGGCACCAATTGGGGGGACATGGGCACCCGGGGGGGTCTATGGGGGGTTATTGGGCACCCAGGGGGGGTCTACAGGGGGTCATTGGGCACCCAGGGGGGGTCTATGGGGGGTTATTGGGCACCAATTGGGGGGACATGGGCACCCGGGGGGGTCTATGGGGGGTTATTGGGCACCCGGGGGGGTCTATGGGGGGTTATTGGGCACCAATTGGGGGGACATGGGCACCCAGGGGGGGTCTACGGGGGGTTATTGGGCACCAGTGGGGGGGTCTCTGGGGGGCCTGGGTGCCCATGGGGCTTTATTGGGCATCACTGGGGGGCACATGGGCACCAATGGGGGGTTTATGGGGGGTTATTGGGTGTTACTGGGGGGGCACATGGGCACCAATGGGGGGGTCTATGGGGGGTTATTGGGCGTTACTGGGGGGGCACATGGGCAGCAATGGGGGGTCTATGGGGGGTCTGGGTGCCCATGCAGGGTTATTGGGCACCAGTGGGGGGTCTACGGGGGGCTATTGGGCACCCAGGGGGGCACCCGGGGGGCTGGGAGCCCATGGGGGGTTACTGGGCATCACTGGGGGGGACATGGGCACCAATGGGGGCACCTGGGGGGTCTGGGTGCCCATGGGGCTTTATTGGGCATCTCTGGGGGGGTTATTGGGCATCACTGGGGGGGCACATGGGCAGCAATGGGGGGTCTATGGGGGGTTGTTGGGCGTTACGGGGGGGTCTGTGGGGACCTCTGGGGGGGTCTGGGCGCCCGTGGGGGGTCATTGGCATCGCTGGGGGGGTCCATGGGGGCCCCCTGGCGGGTATTGTCACCCCAGGAGGGTCCGGTCACCCCCGGGGGGGACACAAGGGGCCAAGGCCACCCCTGGGGGGGACACGGGGACCCTGGGGGGGATGCAGGGGGGACAGGGCCCCCCCTGGGGGGACAAAATGACCCATTGGGGGCCATTGTGACCCCCAGGTGGGGACAGGGCCACCCCAGGAGGGACATTGTGACCCCCGGTGGGGACGGGGCCACCCCTCGGGGACATCGTCCCCCCCGCGGTGACAAAGCCCCCCCCAGCTCCGGCCTAGTGCCGGGGCCACCAGCGTGTCCCCAGGGCCACCCGCCCCGTTCCGGAGCCGCCTCCTCGGCTGGGGGGCACTCGGGGTCCCCCCGGGCCCCCCGCTGGCCCTGACCCCCGTCTCTGCCGCCACAGTTGCCCGTCAGGTAGCCCGGCCCCTTGTCACCCGGCCCCGTGTCACCCGGCCCCGTGTCACCCGGCCCGCGGCCTCCGGTGACGTCCCAGGTGGGTCCCACTGTCCCCACGGCCCCTGTCACCCCCCCCAGGGACACTGGGGACACGGTGCTGGGGTGGCCCTCGGGGTCCCTGGGGACATTGGGGACATGGGGCCGCGTGTCCCCGTGTCCCTCAGGGTCCCCATGTCCCTCGGGGTCCCCATGTCCATTGGGGTCATTGGGGACATTTGGGACATGGGTCCACGTGTCCCTGTGTCCCTCCCGTGTCCCCATGTCCCTCGGGGTCCCCATGTCCATTGGGGTCATTGGGGACATGGGGCCGCGTGTCCCCGTGTCCCTCCCGTGTCCCCATGTCCCTCAGGGTCCCCGTGTCCATTGGGGTCATTGGGGACATTTGGGACATGGGTCCACGTGTCCCCATGTCCCTCCCGTGTCCCCATGTCCCTCGGGGTCCCTGGGGACATTGGGGACATGGGTCCACGTGTCCCCGTGTCCCCATGTCCATTGGGGCCATTTGGGACACGCATCCACGTGTCCCCAAGAGCATTCTGTGTCCCCAGGGTCACTGGAAACCTTTGGGGACATGGGCCTTGGGTGTCCCCGTGTCCCTCTTTTGTCCCCGTGTCCCTCAGTGACACCGGGGACGTGGATCCGAGTGTCCCCAAGGCCCTTCTGTGTCCCCAGCCACACTGGGACCCCTTGGGGACATGGATCCAGGTGTCCCCTTGTCTCTTTTGTGTCCCCATGTCCGTCCGGGACATTGGGGACATGGATCCGAGTGTCCCCAAGACGCTCTCATGTCCCCATGTCCCTTGGGGACATTGGGACCCCTTGGGGACCCGGATCCAGGTCTCCCCGTGTTCCTCTTGTGTCCCTTTTTCCCCCTGGGGACACATTCCCCAGGGTGTCCCCATGTCCCTCCTGCCAAGGGGACGTCCTTGTCCCCTCCCGCTGTCCCTTGTCTCTGGTCATCTCGGGGACATGGAACTGGAATGTCCCCATGTCCCTCCCGTGTCCCCATGTCCCTTGGGGACAGTGGTGACACGGACCCTGGGTGTCCCCATGTCCCTCCTGTGTCCCCATGTCCCTCGGGGACACCGGGAGCCCTTGGGGACATGGAACTGGAATGTCCCCATGTCCCTCCCGTGTCCCCATGTCCCTCGGGGACAGTGGTGACACGGACCCTGGGTGTCCCCATGTCCCTCCTGTGTCCCCATGTCCCTCGGGGACACCGGGAGCCCTTGGGGACATGGAACTGGAATGTCCCCATGTCCCTCCCGTGTCCCCATGTCCCTCGGGGACAGTGGTGACACGGACCCTGGGTGTCCCCATGTCCCTCCTGTGTCCCCATGTCCCTCAGGGACACCAGGAGCCCTTGGGGACATGGAACTGGAATGTCCCCATGTCCCTCCCATGTCCCCATGTCCCTCGGGGACACCGGGAGCCCTTGGGGACATGGAACTGGAATGTCCCCATGTCCCTCCCGTGTCCCCATGTCCCTCGGGGACAGTGGTGACACAGACCCTGGGTGTCCCCATGTCCCTCCTGTGTCCCCATGTCCCTCGGGGACACTGGGAGCCCTTGGGGACATGGAACTGGAATGTCCCCATGTCCCTCCCATGTCCCCATGTCCCTCAGGGACACCAGGAGCCCTTGGGGACATGGAACTGGAATGTCCCCATGTCCCTCCCGTGTCCCCATGTCCCTCGGGGACAGTGGTGACACGGACCCTGGGTGTCCCCATGTCCCTCCTGTGTCCCCATGTCCCTCGGGGACACCGGGAGCCCTTGGGGACATGGAACTGGAATGTCCCCATGTCCCTCCCGTGTCCCCGTGTCCCTCGGGGACGGTGGTGACACAGACCCTGGGTGTCCCCATGTCCCTCGGGGACACTGGGGACACGGATCCAGGTGTCCCCATGTCCCCTTGGGGACACCTCTGGGCTGTCCCTGTCCTGCTCGTGTCCCCTGGGAGGTGACACCGGTGGGGACACCAGTGTCACTGTCCCCTCTGGGGGTGGCCGGGGGGGCTGGGGGGGGCACCCACCGTCCCCAGCGCTGTCACCCACTGTCACCCACTGTCACCCGCCTCGTCTCCATCCTCGTGTCTCGTGTCCCCATCTCATGTCACCCGGGGGGGTGGGGCGGGGGGGGTGACACGAGTGTCCCCGGGGTGGGGGGGGAGGTGACATTAGTGTCCCCGGGGGGGGGAGGTGACATTGGTGTCCCCGGGCTGTGTCCAGGACGGGGACATCGGGTTACGAGGGGATGGAAACAATTTGGGGGGGGGGGGGGGGGTGACATTTTTTATGGGACGTTTTTTATTTGGGGGGGGGGTTGGGGGGGGGGTGGCAATTGGGGGGGGAGGGGGGGGTCCATTTTTGCTGGGGGGGGGTGGGTTGGTGCCAGCACCCGAGTGTCCCCAGGAGCCACCGCAGGTGAGTGACGGTGACACCGGGGGGGGGGGGGTGACGCGGGGGGGGTGACACTCGGGGGCCAGTTGTGGCCGGGGGGGCGGGGCCGGGGGGGGTGACGGCGCCCCCGCCCCTCCCCCCACAGGAGAGGCAGTTTCCCGCCGTGGGTGCAGCAGACCCGGGTGTGAGTGGCTGGGGGGGGGTCCCCGGGCGGCCTCCGCCCCCCCCACCCCCGATCACGGCCAACGGCGACGGCACCGCTGCTGAGCACTGAGCCGGGGACCCCCCCGCGCCGGGGGCACCGCGACGGCCGCGGGCAACCGGAGCCAGCAGGCCTCGCGCGAGGGGGCCTCGTGCAAGGGCTGCTCGTGCAAAAGCTGCTCGTGCAAGGGCGGCTCCTCGTGCAAAGGCTCCTCGTGCAAGGGCTCCTTGTGCAAAGGCTGCTCGTGCAAGGGCTGCTCGTGCAAAGGCTGCTCGTGCAAGGGCTCCTCGTGCAAAGGCTCCTTGTGCAAAGGCTGCTCGTGCAAGGGCTCCTCGTGCAAAGGCTGCTCGTGCAAGGGGTTCTTGTGCAAGGGATCCTCGTGCAAAGGCTGCTCGTGCAAGGGCTCCTCGTGCAAAGGCTCCTTGTGCAAAGGCTGCTCGTGCAAGGGGTTCTTGTGCAAGGGATCCTCGTGCAAGGGCTGCTCGTGCAAGGGCTCCTCGTGCAAAGGCTGCTCGTGCAAGGGGTTCTTGTGCAAGGGCTCCTCGTGCAAGGGATTCTTATGCAAGGGCTCATGCAAAGGCTGCTCGTGCAAGGGGCTCTTGTGCGAGGGCTCCTCGTGTGACAGGAGCAAGGAGGCCTTGTGTGGGGGCTGCTTGTGTGGCGCGGCCGCGGGGGGGCTTGTGCAAGGGCTCCTTGTGCAAGAGGGGCAAGGAGGACTTGTGCAAGCGCCGCTCCTCGTGCAACGGATCCTTGTGCAGCAGTAGCGAGGGGACCTTGTACGAGGGCTCGTTGTGCAAGAGGAGCAGGGGAGCTCTCGTGCAAAGGCGCCTTGTGTGGCAGCTCCTCGTGCGACGGCCTCTCAGCCAAGGGGAGCAGGCGGCCTCGTGCAAACAGCTCGTCGTGCACCAGGACTGCGGGGGGGGAGCCTCGTGCGACAGCTGCTTGTGCGATGGGAACGAGGAGCTCGACGTGCAAAGGCTCCTCGTGCAAGGGGGGGGCAGGGAGGCCTCCTGCACCAGCTCCTCGTGCAACAAGCCCCGGTGGGGGCGGGGGGCACACACACGCGCCCCCCCGCCCCACCTTGTGCATCAGGATCACGGTGGCCTCGTGCGACGGGATCGGGGCGGCCTCGTGCAACAGCGCTTTGTGCTCCAGGACCTCGGGCATCACGTCCCTGTGCACCAGGACCCGCCCCCCCACCCCGCCCCCGTGCATCACCCCCCGTGCACCAGGACCTGCCCCTCGTGCACCAACCAGCTCCTCGTGCATCACCCACCCGCTTGCGCACCGAGCCCCGACCTCCTCGTGATCACGTCACCGAGCGGCGGCTCCTCGTGCGCCGCCCCCCCCACCCCCGTGCAAAGGGACCGGAACCTTCCTCGTGCATCCCCCTCCTCGTGCATTCACGCTCCCGCCTTCCTCGTGCACAGGGACCGGACTTTTCCTCGTGCATCACCTCCCTCCTCGTGCATCAGGACCGGAGCTCCCCGTGCGACGCCCCCCCCGTGCAACAGCCCCCCCACAACCCCCCCTTTTTTTTTTTTTTTTTTCTCTTGTGCATCATCTCGTCCATCGCCCCCCCAAGTCGTGCACCAGGAGCCGCAGGACACTCCCCCCCCCCCCTTTGCATGTCCAGCTCCGTCGTGCGCGGCCTCGCACCAGGATCCGCGTGTCACCGTGCACCGGGTGTCCCCAGGGTGTCCCCGGGGTGTCCCCGGGGTGTCCCCGTGCACCAGCGGCCTCTTGCACACGCGGGGCGGGGGGGGGGGGGGCCGCCCTGTGCACCAGCAGCCTCGTGCAACGTCACCGGGGTGTCCCCGCGTGCCTGGGGGTGTCCCCGTGCGATGTCACCGGGGTGTCCCCACACATTGTCCCTTGTCCCCCCCCCAACACGTGTCACCAGCCCCGGTGTCACCTGTGTCCCCCCCCCCCCCCCCCCGGACAAGGGGCACCGCGGGGGGCGCTTCGTGCATCAGCCGGGACCCCCCCAACCGGGACCCCCAGTGCATTGGGACCCCCCCCCCCATTGCACTGGGACCCCCCTCACCGGGACCCCCCCGCACCGGGACCCCCCCATTGCACCGGGACCCCCCCATTGCACCGGGATCCCCGTTCCCTGGGACACCCCCAACACACGGGGACCCCCCCCATTCACCACGACCCCCCCACTTTCAACTCCCCCCCCCCCCCCCCCCCAATACACCACGACCCCTCCGGCGCCCCCCAATGTACCGGCCCCCCCATTCACCCCCAACCCGAATGCACCGGGACCTTCCCCCCCCAGCCCCCATTTCGCAGCTCCCGATGCCCCCCCGGTGCCCCAACCCCGGTGCCCCCCCCCCCACACCCCTCAGTGCCTCCCCCGGTGCCCCCCCCCGGTGCCCCCCCCGGTGCCCTCCCCCCGGTGCAGCCCCCCCGGTGCCCCCCCCGGTGCCCCCCCCCCCCGGTGCCCCCCCCCGGTGCAGCCCCCCCGGTGCCCCCCCCCCGGTGCCCCCCCCGTTCCGGTGCCCCCGTCCCGGTGCAGCCCCGACAATCGCCCCCGCGGGCGGCCCCCGGGGGTCTGGGCTGGCTCCAAACCCCCCCCGGGCCCGCGGAGCCTTTAATAAACTCGGATGGTCTTGTAGACACGCCCACAGGGGGCGGGGCTTGGGAGGGTGGGGCTTCTGGGGGCGGGGCTTCCGGGGCTATAAGGGGCGGGGCGGGGGGGGGGGGATGTGGTCTTGGGGGTCCCGGGGGGCTTGGGGGTCCCCAGGGGATTTGGGGGTCCCCGGGCGGTTTGGGGGTCCCTGGGGGATTTGGGGGCTCCCGAGGGTTTGGGGTCCCGGAGAGGCTGGGGGTTCCCGGGGGGTTTGGGGATCCCCGGGGGGTTTGGGGGTCCCAGGGGTTTGGGGTCCTGGAGAGGCTGGGGTCCCCGGGGGGGTTTGGGGGTCCCCGGGGTTTGGGGGTCCCGGGGGTTTTTGGGGATCCCCGAGGGGTTTGGGGGTCCCCGGGGTTTGGGGGTCCCCGGGGGGCTGGAGGGTCCCCAGGGGGTTTGGGGGCTCCCGAGGGTTTGGGGTCCCGGAGAGGCTGGGGATCCCCGGGGGGTTTGGGGGTCCCAGGGGTTTAGGGGTCCCGGGGGTTTTTGGAGATGCCCGGGGGGTTTGGGGGTCCCGGGGGTTTGGGGGTCCCCGGGGGGTTTGGGGGTCCCAGGGGTTTTTGGGGGTCCCCGGGCGGTTTGGGGGTCCCTGGGGGATTTGGGGGCTCCCGAGGGTTTGGGGTCCCGGAGAGGCTGGGGGTTCCCGGGGGGTTTGGGGATCCCCGGGGGGTTTGGGGGTCCCAGGGGTTTGGGGTCCTGGAGAGGCTGGGGTCCCCGGGGGGGTTTGGGGGTCCCCGGGGTTTGGGGGTCCCGGGGGTTTTTGGGGATCCCCGAGGGGTTTGGGGGTCCCCGGGGTTTGGGGGTCCCCGGGGGGCTGGAGGGTCCCCAGGGGGTTTGGGGGCTCCCGAGGGTTTGGGGTCCTGGAGAGGCTGGGGGTCCCCGGGGGGGTTTGGGGGTCCCGGGGGTTTTTGGGGGTCCCCGGGGGGTTTGGGGGTCCCGGGGGTTTGGGGGTCCCGGGGGTTTTTGGGGATCCCGGGGGGGGTTTGGGGGTCTCGGGCGTTTTTGGGATCCCATGGGGGTTTGGGGGTCCCGGGTCCCCCCGTTCTCACCCACCAACCCCAGTGGCCCCCGCCCCAAGCCCCGCCCCTTTGCCCCTTTGCCCCGCCCCCTCTCCCCAAGCCCCGCCCCCCCCCCCGGCCCCGCCCCCATCAGGCCGACCCGGACCAGTGAATATTTATCGACGTTAAAAAAAGCCACAAAATCGACTCAAATTACAAAAAAAAAAAAAAAAAAAAAAAATAAAAAGGGGGGGGGGGCGAAAGGGACATTCCCCCCCAACCCCAGGAGTCCGGGCGGTGACACGGGTGGGGGGGGTGAGGGGGACACGGGGGGACACAGGGACAGTTCCCAGCGCAGCACCGACCACACACAACAGCAACGGGGGGCACACAGCGGGGGACCCGGAGGGGACACCGGGGGGCGAGTGTCTTTGGGGGGGGACCCAGGTGTCCGGGAGGGGCGGGGCCTGGGTGGCCAAATAGGGTGGGACCCCAACATCTGGGTGCGATGGGACCTCAGCGCCCAAATGTGACGGGAGCCGAGCATCAAACGTCGGGGGGAGGATCCAAGCATCAAGTATCCAGATGTGGTGGGACCCCCCCCCCCCCCCCCCAAAAATCAGGGTGTGATGAGCCCCAGTTGTCCGGGGGTGGGGGGACAGGGCCCACCTGTCCAGGTGGGGTGGGAGCTGGATGTCCAGATGTGGTGGGACGCGAACATCTGGGTGTAACGGGACTCAAGCACTGAACATCCAGATGTGCTGGGATCCCACATCTGGTGTAACGGGACCTCAGTGCCCAGATGTGCCGGGAGCCATGCACCAAACACCCAGATGTGCTGGGACCTCCACATCTGGTTATTGGGCCCTCAGTGCCCAGATGTGCTGGGACCCACGCACCAAACACCCAGCTGTGCCGGGACCCCCACATCTGGGCACGAGGAGCCCCTGTTTCTCCGGGGGGGGAAACAGAAGCCCCAACCATCCAACACCCAGCTGTGCCGGGACCCCCACATCTGGTTATTGGGCCCTCAGTGCCCAGATGTGCCGGGACCCACGCACCAAACACCCAGCTGTGCCGGGACCCCACATCTGGCCCCGCCCCCTCACCCCTCCCCCCCCCCAGCCCCTCCCCCCGCCCCCCCCCGCCCCCCAGTCGCCCCCCCCGCCCCCCCGGGGGGTCCCGGCTCCCCCGCCGCGGTGCCGCCGCTCGCAGTGGCCCTTGTGGCGCATGAAGCTGTCGCGCCACATGAACTTCTTGGCGCAGGCGTCGCAGGCGTAGGGCTTGAGCCCCGTGTGCGTCTTCATGTGCTCGGTCAGGTGGTGCTTCATCTTGAACTTCTTGCCGCACACGGGGCAGCCGAAGGGCCGCAGGTTCAGGTGCATGTTCACGTGCCGGTCGCGCATGCTCTTGTGCGAGAAGGCTTTGCCGCAGTGGCACATGAAGATCTTGTTGCCGTCGGGCGCCGAGCCCGCCAGCGGCACCGCGCCGTGCTCCACCGCGCCCGCCGGCGGCAGCACCAGCACCTGGTTGCCCTGCATGTCCATGGGGAGCAGCGGCCGCGGCGCCGCGAAGGCGCCGGGCTCCTCCAGCCCCTCGTAGGGCGACGGGAAATCCTCGGAGGACTCGCAGAAGTTCACCTGCTCCTCCAGTTTCTCGGGGGGGGGGGCGCACGAGGAGCCGCCGGCGCCGCGGGCCGGACCCTCCGCCGGGTCCTCGTCCTCCTCGCAGGTCAGCACCAGGTCCTCCTGCAGCCACTCCTGCTTCACGTACACCCACTGCTTCTGCGGGACGATGCTGGGCCGCACGTAGAGCGGGCGCCGGGCGGCGTCGCCGTCCTCATCCTCCGGCAGGTCCCCCCCGGCCTTCGCCGCCTCCTCGGGGGCCCCGCGGGGGGCGAACTTGGGGGGCTCGGGCCCCTCGGCCGCGTCGCGGGGGCTGAAGTAGCTGCTGCTGCTGGGGGACTGGTTGTCGCTGGTGCGGCTGGAGTGGGCGCGGAGCGACGAGGACGACGATCCTGCCGACGACGCCGACGACCCTGCCGACGACGCCGCCCCGCGTCCCTCCTTGAGCAGCTCGGTGCACTTGTCCACGATGTGCCACATCTGCAGGACGCTCCCCACCGTCAGGAAGTTGACGATCTCCCCCGGCGCCATGGAGAGCCGGCCCGTGTAAGCCGAGCCCAGCACGGTCTCGAAGGCGCCGGGGTCCATGACGCTGGGCAGCACGATGGTCGTCATGTTCTTGAGCAGCACCTGGTCGTGGAAGAAGGGCGAGGAGGCGGCCAGCACGGCGCGGTGCGCGCGGAACACGCGGCCCTGCACGTGGATGGACACGTCGCACAGCGTCCCCTCCACGCGCTGCCGGTTCAGCTTGGCCAGGAGGGCGCCGGGGATCTCGGGGAAATCCACGTGCACCAGCCCGGGGCCGCCGCTCGGGGCCTCCATGGCGGCCGCTCTGCGGAGACGGGGGACGCGGAGCTTGACCTGCGCCTCGGCCGCGACCTGGACCCTGACCTTGACCCCGGCCTTGACCCCGGATGCGACCTGGACCCTGACCTTGACCCCGGCCTTGACCCCGGCCGCGACCTGGACCCTGACCTTGACCCCGGCCTTGACCCCGGATGCGACCTGGACCCCGGCCTTGACCCCGGCCTTGACCTGGACCCTGACCTTGACCCCGGCCTTGACCCCAGACGCGACCTGGACCCTGACCTTGACCCCGGCCGCGAGCTGGACCCTGACCTTGACCCCGGCCGTGACCCCGGCCGCGACCTGGACCCTGATCTTGACCCCGGCCGCGACCTGGACCCTGACCTTGACCCCGGCCTTGACCCCGGCCTTGACCCCGGCCACGACCTGGACCCTGACCTTGACCCCGGCCTTGACCTGGACCCTGACCTTGACCCCGGCCTTGATCTTGACCCCCAAGTTCTGACCCGAACTGGCACCAAACCCCTGAGTTCTGACCCAGAGTGGCCCCAAACCAGCGGGTTCTGACCCAAACCGGCACCAGAACCCTTAATTTTGACCCAAACTGAACACCGAATGGGCGCCAAAACAGCGGGTTCTGACCTGAAATGGCACCAAAACCCCAAGTTCCGACCTAAAGTGTCACCAAACCCCTTAATTCTGACCCAAAGTGGCACCAAAACCCCGAGTTCTGACCCAAAGTGGCTCCAAAACCCCAAGTTCTGACCCAAAGTGGCTCCAAAACCCTGGGTTCTAACCCAGAGTGGCTCTAAAACCCCCGAGTTCTGACCCAAACTGGCACCAAAACCCCCGAGTTCTGAAATGAACTGATTCCAAACCCTTTAATTCTGACCCAAAGTGGCTCTAAGCCCCTTAATTCTGACCCAAAGTGGCCCCAAAACCCCCAAGTTCTGACCCAAAATGGCACCAAAACCCTTAATTCTGAACCCAAACTGGCACCAAAACCCTGAGTTCTGACCCAAAGTGGCTCCAAAACCCCAAGTTCTGACCCAAACTGGCCCAAAACCAGCGGGTTCCGACCCGAAGTGGCTCCAAACCCCTTCATTCTGCCCCAAAGCGGCTCTAAAACCTCCGAGTTCTGCCCCGAACCCCCGAGTTCTGCCCCGAACCGGCCCCGAATCCCTCAGCTCTGCCCCCCCACCAAACCCCTTCAAATCTGCCCCAAAACCTCCTTAATCTGCTCCCAAACCCAGCACCACCCCCAGCCCCTATATAGCCCCTATAGCCCCCACGGCCCCTATAGCCCCCATAGCCCCTATAGCCCCCACGGCCCCTATAGCCCCCATAGCCCCTATAGACCCAACGGCCCCTATAGCCCCCACGGCCCCTATAGCCCCCATAGCCCCTATAGACCCCACAGCCCCTATAGCCCCCATGGCCCCTATAGCCCCCATAGCCCCTATAGACCCCATGGCCCCTATAGCCCCCATGGCCCCTATAGACCCCACAGCCCCTATAGCCCCCACGGCCCCTATAGACCCCATGGCCCCTATAGCCCCCATGGCCCCTATAGACCCCACGGCCCCTATAGCCCCCACGGCCCCTATAGCCCCCATAGCCCCTATAGCCCCCACAGCCCCTATAGACCCCACAGCCCCTAGAGCCCCCATGGCCCCTATAGACCCCACAGCCCCTATAGACCCCACAGCCCCTAGAGCCCCCATGGCCCCTATAGATCCCACAGCCCCTATAGCCCCCATGGCCCCTATAGACCCCGCGGCCCCTATAGACCCCATGGCCCCTATAGACCCCATAGCCCCTATAGACCCCACAGCCCCTATAGCCCCCACGGCCCCTATAGACCCCATGGCCCCTATAGCCCCCATAGCCCTCACGGCCCCTATAGCCCCCATAGCCCCTATAGACCCCATGGCCCCTATAGCCCCCATAGCCCCTATAGCCCCCATACCACACTCCCTGTAGCCCCCGTACCCCTGGTCCCTATAGCCCCAGCGCCTATAGCCTCCCCTCACCCCTATAGCCCCTATACCCCCCCGACAGTGCCAGGTGCTGCAGCCTCAGGCCCCATAGACTCTTCTATACCCCCAGTCCCTATAGGCCAGACCCCTACACACTCCCCTATAGCTCTTATACCCCTGTGCCTATAGCTCCCGCCCCTACAGACTCCCCTCAACACCCGCTATAGCACCAGCCCCTATAGCCCCCCCACCCCGGGCACCTACAGCCCTTCCAGAGCCCCTACACACCCCCCTATAGCTTTTCTACCCTGATCTCTACACCATTGGACCCCTATAGGCTCCTCCATACCGCCCGCCCCTACAGCCCCCACACCGCGGCCCCTATGGACTCCGCTACACCCACCATGCACCCCCTTACGGCCCCCAAACCCCCTATAGCCCCCACATACCTTCCCGAGCCCAGCCCCTATAGGCTCCCCTATACACCCCCTATAGCGCCGGCCCCTATAGGCTCCCCTATACACCCCCTATAGCGCCGGCCCCTGCACGCCCCTATAGGCTCCCCTATACACCCCCTATAGCGCCGGCCCCTATAGGCTCCCCTATACACCCCGTATAGCGCCGGCCCCTATAGGCTCCCCTATGCACCCCCTATAGCGCCGGCCCCTATAGGCTCCCCTATACACCCCGTATAGCGCCGGCCCCTATAGGCTCCCCTATACACCCCCTATAGCGCCGGCCCCTATAGGCTCCCGTACGGCCCCCGTGCCCCCATGAGCTCCCTGCGCTCCCCCTATGGCCGCCACCCCCCCCACCCCTATAGCCCCTATAGGTTCCCCACCCCCCCCGCCCCCCCGGCCCCGCCCCCGCCCCGCCCCCCGCTCACCCGCTCCGGGCTCAGCGCGCCGCCGCCATCTTGGGCTCCCCGCGAGGCCACGCCCCCGGCCACGCCCTCCTTGGCCACGCCCCCCCCCGGGCCCCCGCCCTCCCCGGCCCCGCCCCCTCCCGCCTTCAAAGCGCCGCGTCCCCCGAGGCCCCGCCCCCTGATCGGCCCCGCCCCTCCGAGTCACTATCGCTCCGCCCCCTTGAGGCCCCGCCCACCCCGAGGCTCTTAAAGGCACCGCGGTAAGAAAAACGGGGTTTATTGGGTGTGGGCGGGGCCGAGCGGAGGGAGTGGGCGGGGCCAGCCCGAAAAGGGGGCGTGGCCGCCCGGCAAGGGGGCGGGGTCAGTCCGAGTCCGACAGCACGATGATCTCCTCCGGGTCGCACTGGGTCGCCACGCTGGTCTGGGGGGGGACACGGGGGGGTCCCCAAAGCCCGGGGGGGGTCACGTGGGGTGAGACCCCCCAAAACCCCCCGGGGACACAACAGGGACCCCCCCCCAGCTGGACAGGGACCCCCCAAAACCACCCGGGGAGACAACAGGGACCCCCCCCAAAACACAGGGACCCCCCCAGAGCAGGACATGGACCCCCCCAGGGCATTTTAGGGACTCCCAGGGCAGGGGGCCCCCCCAACAAGACAAGGGTCCCCCCCAGAGCAGGACAGGGACCCCCCAGGACCCTCTCAGAAGTACAGGGACCCCCCCCAGAGACCCCCCCCCAACCACAGGCAGCCCCACGACCAGGACAGGGACCCCCCCGATGAACCCCCTGGGGCATTTTAGGGCCCCCCAGACCCCCCCAGCAGTACTGGGACCCCCCCCCCCCAGAGACCCCCCCGGGTGCCCCCTCACCTTGCAGACCTTGGGGGCCGGGGGGGGGCTGCCCGGGGGGGGGTCCCGGGGGGGGCTCCCCTGGGAGCTGCTCACCAGGTCCCTCCCGGGGGAGTCGGCCCGGGTGGAATCGGGGAGGGGGCTGCGGGGGGGGAGGGGGCTCAGCCCCCCGGGCCCCCCCCCCGGCTGCTGCTCCTCCAAGCCCAGGGGGGGGCTGGGGGCGAACACCCCAAATTACTGCCCCTCCCGGCCCCCATTGACCCCCCATGACCACGTTACCCCCACCCCAGGACCCCCCAACTCCCCGCCCCGACCCCATTTTACCCCCCCCCACCCAAATCCTGCCCCCCCGGCCCCTATTACCCCCCCCCGACCCCATTACCCTCCCAGGATCCCCCCACGGCCCCCCAGACCTCATTCCCCCCCCCCAGGACCCCATTTATCCCCATGACCACATTACCCCCCCCAACCCATTTAGCACCCCCAGGATCGCCAACTCCCCCCACCGGACTCCTCATCCCGCCCCCAGCCCCCATTCCCCCCCCAGGACCCCGTGACCCCCCCCAACCCCCCCCGTACCTGCCCCCCCGTGGGGGGTCCAGGCAGCTCCGTTTCCGGGGGGGGGTCTCGGTGCCCCCGTTCAAACTGGTGGAGCTGATGCCCCCCCCCTCCCCTCCTCCCCCCCCGGCCCCCCCGTTCTCCAAGGGCTGCGGGTTGTCCGGGGGGGTCAGGGGGCGCTTCCCTTTGTGGGGGGGGACACCCCAAAGCGGGGGGACCCCCCCGCCCCCCCCCTCCGTGTCGCACTGCGGGTGGAGCCGGGAGCAGGCGGGGGGGGGCGGGGGGGGCTCGGAGGGCTGCGGGGAGGGGGGGGCGGTTTTGGGGGGGCTGGGGAGGGGCGGGGGGGTCTCCACGGGACACGTCTCGATCTCCAGCACGAAGAGCTCGGGCGGCTCCTTCCTCCCCTTCTCCTCCTCCTCCTCCTCCGCGGGGGGGGGCGGGGACCACGCGGCACCTTTGGACGGGGTGGGGGACACACACATTGGGGGGGTGAGGGGCGGGGGACCCCCCCGCGTGCCACCCCCGCGTCAGCCGGTCACCCACCCTGCGCGGCGGCTCCGCGGCCTTCGGCCCCGCGCTGCTCCCGGGCCTCCTCCTCCTCCTCCTCCTGCTCCTCGTCCTCGTCCTCCTCCTCGTCCTCCTCGTCTTCGTCCTCGTCCTGTTCCTCATCATCTTCCTCCGACTCTTCGTCTTCCTCCTCCTCCTGCTGCTTCCCCGACGCCTCCGCCGTCCTCTGCGGGATGAAAGCAGCTTCGTCCTTGAACTTGACCTGCGCCTCAGCCTTGACCTGGACCCTGATCTTGACCCAGACCTTGACCTGGGCCTTGATCTTGACCTCAGCCTTGACCTGGACCCGGGTCTTGACCTTGGCCTTAACCTGGACCTGGGTCTTGACCTGGACCCTGATCTTGACCCAGGCCTGGACTTGGACCTTGACCTTGACTTGGGCCCTGACCTTGGCCTGGAGCTTGACCTGGACCCTGATCTTGACCCAGGCCTGGACTTGGACCTTGACCTTGACTTGGGCCCTGACCTTGGCCTGGAGCTTGACCTGGACCCTGATCTTGACCCAGGCCTTGATCTTGACCTTGGCCTTAACCTGGACCTGGGTCTTGACCTGGACCCTGATCTTGACCCAGACCTTGACCTGGACCTTGAACTTGACCTTGGCCTTAACCTGGACCTGGGTCTTGACCTGGACCCTGATCTTGACCCAGACCTTGACCTGGACCTTGAACTTGACCTTGGCCTTAACCTGGACCCAGGTCTTGACCTGGACCCTGATCTTGACCCAGGCCTGGACTTGGGCCTTGATCTTGACCTGGACCTGGAGCTTGACCTGGACCCTGATCTTGACCCAGGCCTGGACTTGGGCCTTGCCCCCGCCCCGGCCCCCTCCCCGGCCCGTGTCCCGGTGTCCCCGCTCACCGGGGGGGTCCCGGGGGGTCCCCTCTGCCGCGCCCCCCGCCGCCGCCCCCGCTCCTCCTCCTCGCTCTCGTCCTGCAGCTGCGCGAAATGCGCGATGACGCCGTCCAGGCGCGTCAGGGCCACCCAGCGGTTCCGGCGCAGCCGCTTGGCCAGGACGGGGTCGCCCAGGGCGGGGTCGGTCCCTGCGGGGACACGGGGACATTGGGGACACGGGGGACACGGGGGGCGAAGGGGGACGGGGGGGGAAGGGGGACATGGGGGGTGAGGGGGACATGGGGGGTGAGGGGGACATGGGGGGTGGCAGCGGCACCAACCCCCCTGAGATGGTGCCACTAGTCCCACCAGTTCCCCATGAGCTCCAGCACCCACCATGGGCTCCACCACCCCCCCATGGGCTCCACCACCCATTTCTCAGCCCCATCGCCCTACCATGGATTCCATCGCCACCCCATGGATTCCGCCACCACCCCATGGGCTCCATCACCGCCCTGTGAGCTCCACCACCCCATGGGCTCCACCACCCCGCCACGGGCTCCATCACCACCCCGTGAGCTCCAGCACCCACCATGGGCTCCACTACCACCCCACGGGCTCCATCACCACCCCATGGGCTCCATCACCACCCCATGGGCTCCAGCACCCATTTCTCAGCCCCATCGCCCTACCATGGATTCCATCACCACCCCATGGATTCCACCACCACCCCGTGGGCTCCACCACCACCCCGTGGGCTCCACCACCACCCCACGGGCTCCACCACCACCCCATAGATTCCAACACCACCCCATAGATTCCACCACCACCCCACGGGCTCCACCACCCCCCCGCAGGCTCCACCACCCCCCTGCGGGCTCCACCACCCCCTCACCCGGCCGATACTGGTCTGTGAGGTGGCTGCCGAAGTTGTAGACCAGGTCGAGGTGCCTGCGCTCCTGCAGGCGGTTCCCCACCTCGCGGAAGGCGTCCTGCGCCATGCTCTCCATCTGCCGCGGCGCCAGCCCCAGCCCGTGCCGCGCGCTGGCCTTCTGGATCACCTTGAGGATGTCGCCGTAGTCGGGGAAGGCGTCGGGGCGGTTGATGAAGCGCTCGATGCGCCGGTTCACCTCGGGGTAGCGGGTGCCGCGGTAGTGGATGCGCTGCTCGATGACGCGGCCGGTCAGGCTGCTGCAGCGCTTGAGCTGGCACAGCCGCTCGAAGATGCGCATCATCTTGCGCTTGAGCCGGCTCTCCTGCAGGTACGTGGAGTCCGCGCTGTCCAGCTCGGCCAGGTCCAGCTCGCGCTCCTGCAGCCGCCGGATCTCGCCCGTGTAGACGCGGAGCAGGTTCTCCAGGTAGCGGATCTGGCGCTTGGAGCCGCCGGGGGGGCGCGGGGAGGACGAGGCGGCGGCGGCGGCGCTCGGGGGGGACGCCGGCGGCTGCGGGGACGCCGGGGGGCGCGGGGAGGCCGGCGAGGAGGGGGCGGCGAGCAGCGGGACCTTGCGGCGCAGCGTGTGGGCCTTGAGCACGGTGCACAGCTCGTTGATGTAGACGTAGACCTTGTTGCGGCGCGCGCGCACGCGGCTCAGGCAGCGGCTCAGGATGTTGCGGAATTCGGCCGAGGCCAGAAAGTCGGGGGCGGCTTTTTGGTGGCGGCCCGAGAGGAACGGGACGACCTCGGGGTGCTCCTCGGTCAGGCGGGCGCAGAGGTCCAGGAACTGCGGGGACAGCGGTCAGGGGGACGGGGACAGTGGGGGGACGGGACATCGGGGGGGAATGGGGACATCGGGGGGGAATGGGGACACTGGGGGGGAATGGGGACACTGGGGGGGAATGGGGACACTGGGGGGAATGGGACATCGGGGGGGACAGGGACACTGCGGGGGGAATGGGGACATTGCGGGGGACGGGGACACTGGGGGAGGACGGGACACTGGGGAGGAATGGGGACATCAGGGGGGGGAATGGGGACATGGGGGACACGGGGGGAGGATGGGACACTGGGGGGGAATGGGGACATCACGGGGGGACAGGACATTGGGGGGGAATGGGGACATGGGGGGGAATAGGGACATCGGGGGGGGAATAGGGACATTGCGGGGGACGGGGACATGGGGGGGAATGGGACACTGGGGGAGGACGGGACACTGGGGGGGAATGAGGACATCACGGGGGGACGGGACATCGCGGGGGATGGCGACATCGGGGGGGACGGGGACACTGCGGGGGGAATGGGGACATGGGGGGGAATGGGACACTGGGGGGGAATGGGGACATCGGGGGGGGGACGGGACACTGGGGGGGAATAGGGACATGGTGGGGGGACGGGACATGGCGGGGGAATGGGGACACTGGGGGGACCCCCCGAGTGACCCCCCACCGTGACCCCCGCCCCAGTGACCCCCAAATGACCCCCCCCCAGTGCCCCCCAAGTGACCCCCAAGTGCCCCCCAAGTGCACGCCCCAGTGACCCCCCCACAGTGACCCCCAAGTGCCCGCCCCACAGTGACCCCCCCAGTGACCCCCCCACAGTGACCCCCCCCACCTCTCCGAACAGCCGCTCGTTCTCCGCCCGGTAGCCGCCCCCCCCTCGCCCCACACTTTGGGGGGTCCCGGGGCTGCCGGGGGGGGCGGAGGGGCCGGGGGGGTCCCCAGGGGGCGGGGGGGGCGGGGGGGTCCCCTCATCGTCCTCGTCCAGCACGATGACGCCGCTGGGGGGGGCGGGGCGGCCATGGCCCGCTTGGGGGTTCAGGGGCGCGGGGACATCACAGAGTTTGGGGGACCCCCCCCCCCAAGCGGTGGTTCCTGAGGGAGAGACACGGGGGGGGTCAGCACCCCGGAAATCACCCGACCCCCCCGCGCTCTGCGCCCCAAAAACGTGGACTCCAAACTCCCTGCACCCCAACACTCAACCCCCAATATTCACTGTGAACTGCCCCCCCCAATATTCACCGTGAACTCAACCCCCCCCCCAAATATTCACTGTGAACTCAACCCCCCCAATATTCACCGTTAACTCCCCCCCTGCACCCCAATATTCACCATGAACTCACCCCCCCCCAAAAATTCACTGTGAACTCACCCCCTCCCAACACTGTGAACTCACCCCCCCCAAATATTCACTGTGAACTCACCCCCCCAATATTCACCATGAACTCAGCCCCCCCCCAATATTCACCATGAACTGCCCCCCCAATACTGTGAACTCCCCCCCCCCCAATATTCACTGTGAACTCAACCCCCCCTGCACCCCAATATTCACCATGAACTCACCCCCCCCAAATATTCACTGTGAACTCAACGCCCCCCCAATATTCACCATAAACTCACCCCCCCCCCCCAATATTCACCATGAACTGCCCCCCCAATACTGTGAACTCCCCCCCCCCAATATTCACCGTGAACTCAACCCCCCCCCAATACTGTGAGCTCAGCCCCCCCAAATATTCAGCGGGAACCGCCCCCCCAACACTGTGAACTCCCCCCCCAATACCCACCATGACCCCCCCGCCCCCCCCGCGCCCCCCGCCCCGCCCCCGCTGCTCACCCGCCTCCGGCCGCTCCTCGCGCCGCCGCCGCCGCCGCCCGGCGCCGCCGCGCACTGCGCAGGACCGGAAGTGCCCGCCGGTGTCGCCGGGGCAGCGGGCGCCGCCATGATGCCGTACAAGGCGGTTGGCGAGGCGCGGGGCGGGGGGGGTGCGAAGAAGCGGGACCGCTCAACCAATCAACGCGCCGCCTCACATCCGGGGCAGCGCCGCCATGTTGGCGGGAGGCGGCGCGGCCGGTGACGGTGCCTCCCCCCCCCCCCACCCCGCCCCCCCCGACCCGGCGTTTTGCGGCCACACAACGGCCCCGCTCCCCGCGCACACCCCGGAGGGGCGGGCGGCGAAGCGGGAAGGGGCGGGGGGGCGAGGCCGGAGCCGGGCCCGGTGCCGCTGCTTCAGCGCCGGGAGGTGCGAGCGGCGACCGGGCGGGGAGGCCGCGCTGCGCATGCGCGGGCAAGATGGCGGCGGGGGGGGCAGTGCTACGGCGGCCGGGAGGGGCCGCGGCGGGTCCGCGCATGCGCAGCGCGCCCCCGGGCGGGCCGGCGGACCCGCCGCCGCGATCGCGCCAACGCCGGGGGGTTGGCGGGGAATAATGGACAGTAATGAGCGGTAGTTAACAGTGCGGTGATTAAAACAAGGCGGCAGGGGTGGGATCCGGCGATTCAGTGAGAAAAACGTTAAAAAAAATGAAAGAAAAAACGGCCCCCCGCGCATGCGCAGCCACCGCCCCGCCGGAAGTGGCGCGGCGCGAGCGGAAGCGGCCCCCGCGACGGCGCCGCCATTTTCCGTACAAGGCGCAGCGGAGCCTCAGCCTCGTGAACGCCGCCATTTAACAAGAACCACGTGACCGCCGTCAGCCAATAGCGTGAGCTTTATTACAAAATCCATTCAAATGGAGAAAACGGGTCCAATGGGAAGGGGCGGGGCGAGGCGGCTACTTCCCATTGGCCCGGGCTGCGCCAATCACACACTCGTTGACCTGGGCGGGGAGAGAGGGGGGCGGAGCTTTGGACACCCCAAAACCCACCCCCACCCCCCACCGAACCCCAAAACCAACTTAACCCCCATAAACTCCCCCTGCACAAATCCCCCCAAAACCCACCCGACCCCCCCACCCCCCAACTCAACCCCCCCCCCCCCCCGGACACCCCAAACCCCCCCGGACACCCCAAACCCCCCAGACACCCCCAAACCCCCCCGGACACCCCAAATCCTCCAGAGACCCCCAAACCCCCCCAACCCCCCAGACACCCCCAGACACCCCAAACCCCCGGACACCCCCAAATTCCCCAGACACCCCCAAACCCCCCCAGACACCCCCAAACCCCCCCGGACACCCCAAACCCCCAGACACCCCAAACCCCCCCAGACACCCCCAAACCCCCCCGGACACCCCAAACCCCCCAGACACCCCAAACCCCCCAGACACCCCCAAACCCCCAGACACCCCAAACCCCCCCAGACACCCCAAACCCCCCAGACACCCTAAATCCCCCCACAACCCCCCGGACACCCCAAATCCCCAGACACCCCAAACCCCCGGACACCCCCAAACCCCAGACACCCCAAACCCCCCCAGACACCCCAAACCCCCCAGACACCCCAAACCCCAGACACCCCAAACCCCCCCAGACACCCCCAAACCCCCCCGGACACCCCAAGTCCCCCCAGACACCCCAAACCCCCCCGGACACCCCCAAACCCCCCAGACACCCCAAACCCCCAGACACCCCAAACCCCCCTGGACACCCCAAACCCCCCCGGACACCCCCAAACCCCCCAGACACCCCCAAACCCCCCCGGACACCCCCAAACCCCCCAGACACCCTAAATCCCCCCACAACCCCCCGGACACCCCAAATCCCCAGACACCCCAACCCCCCCCAGACCCCCCCAGACACCCCCAAACCCCCAGACACCCCAAAGCCCCCCGGACACCCCCAAACCCCCCAGACACCCCAAACCCCCGGACACCCCCAAACCCCCCAGACACCCCAAACCCCCAGACACCCCAAACCCCCGGACACCCCCAAACCCCCCCGGACACCCCAAGACCCCCAGACACCCCAACCCCTCCCAGACCCCCCCAGACACCCCCAAACCCCCCAGACACCCCAAACCCCCCAGACACCCCAAACCCCCCAGACACCCCAATTCCCCCCGACACCCCAACCCCCCCCCATCCCCACCTTGTTTCCAAAACGCAGCGAACTCAGCGACTCAATTACGGGACCAATTTGGGGGTTCGGAGGGGGGGGGTCCCCCAAAACTCCCCCACGAACCCCAGAACCCCCTGCCCCCAAACCCCCCCCCCGTTTTTCTGGCGGCCCCAACGCCCGACGCCCCTTCCCGTGAAGGATTTTTCCCTGATATCCAACCCGAACCTCCCCGGGGCCGTTTCCTCCTGTCCCGTCGCTGGGAAAGGGGGAGGAACAGCCCCAGAAAAATGGCCCCAAAATCACCCCAGGGGAAAATGGTCCCAAAAATCAGCCCAGGGAAAAATGGCCCCAAAAATCAGCCCAGGGAAAAATGGCCCCAAAATCAGCCCAGAGAAAAATGGCCCCAAAATCACCCCAGGGAAAAATGGCCCCAAAATCACCCCAGGGGAAAATGGCCCCAAAAATCACCCCTTGGGAAAATGGCCCCAAATCAGCCCAGGGAAAAACGGCCCCAAAAATCAGCCCAGGGAAAAATGGCCCCAAAAATCAGCCCAGGGATCAAAGTGGCCCCAAAATCCCCTCAGGGCCCAAATGGCCCCAAATCCCCTCGTGGCCCAAACGTCACCCACGCCACCGCGGCCACAGGGTCCCGGTGCTGGCCCGTGGTCACCCCGCTGTCCCCAGGCCCCCGGCCCCTTTTCGCTGCTCCAGCAGCTCGTTCCCAAGGGGTTCAGGGGACCCAGGCGTCCGGGAGGGGACCCAGGCGTCCGGGAGGGGACCCTCCCCAAGGGGTGCAGGGGACCCAGGCGTCCGGGGGGAGTCACGAAGGAGGCGGGATTTGTGGGGGGGTCAGACGCGAAGCTTTTATGGGGGTCGGGGACAATAAAAGCTGCTGTGACCCCCCCTCCCCCCGAGGAACCCAGGAGTCCGGGGGTCACGCAGGGGTCACGCAGGGGTCACGCAGGGGTCATGCAGGGGTCATGCGGGGGTCACGCAGCATCACGTGGGGTCATGCAGCATCACACAGGGGTCACGCAGGGGTCATGTTGGGTCACGTGGGGTCACGCAGGGGTCACGCAGCATCACGCAGGGGTCACGCAGGGGTCACGTTGGGTCACGTGGGGTCACGTAGGGGTCACGCAGGGGTCAAGCAGCATTACGCAGGGGTCACGCAGGGGTCACGTTGGGTCACGTGGGGTCACACAGGGGTCACACAGGGGTCACGCAGCATTACGCAGGGGTCACGCAGGGGTCACATTGGGTCACGCAGGGGTCACGCAGCATCACACAGGGGTCATGCAGGGGTCACGCAGCATTATGCAGCATCATGCAGGGGTCACGCAGGGGTCACATGGGGTCACGCAGGGGTCACGCAGCATCACACAGGGGTCACGCAGGGGTCACACAGCATTATGCAGCATCATGCAGGGGTCACGCAGGGGTCACGTGGGGTCACGCAGGGGTCACGCAGGGGTCACGCAGCATCACACAGGGGTCACACAGGGGTCACGCAGCATTACGCAGCATCATGCAGGGGTCACGCGGGGTCAGGGGGGCCCCACGGGGGTCAGGCGCACGCGGAACGGGGCGCAGCGCAGGACGGTGCCGCCCCGCACCCCCAGGCTGGGCAGCGCCCCCGGGGCCGGCGGCTCCAGCCGAAAGTCCCGCAGGATCCGGCCCAGGAACACGAGCAGCTCGGCCCGCGCCAGCGCCTCCCCCGGGCACGACCGGGCGCCGCAGCCGAACGGGAGCAGCGCCCGCGCGGGGGCCCCCGGCGCCAGGAACCGCTCTGGGGGCGCGGGGCGTCAGGGCACCCCGGCGGCCGGGAGGGGACCCAGGCGTCCGGGAGGGGACCCAGGTGTTCGGGAGGGGACCCAGGCATTCGGGAGGGGACCCAGGTGTCCGGGAGGGGACCCAGGCGTTCGGGAGGGGACCCAGGTGTTCGGGAGGGGACCCAGGCATTCGGGAGGGGACCCAGGTGTCCGGGAGGGGACCCAGGTGTTCAGGAGGGGACCCGGCCCAGAGGGGGTCAGGGGACCCAGGCGTCCGGGAGGGGACCCAGGTGTTCGGGAGGGGACCCAGGCATTCGGGAGGGGACCCAGGTGTCCGGGAGGGGACCCAGGTGTTCAGGAGGGGACCCGGCTCAGAGGGGGTCAGGGGACCCAGGCGTCCGGGAGGGGACCCAGGCGTCCGGGAGGGGACCCAGGCATTCGGGAGGGGACCCAGGCATTCAGGAGGGGACCCAGGCATTCGGGAGGGGACCCAGGCGTTCGGGAGGGGACCCAGGCATTTGGGAGGGGACCCAGGTGTTCAGGAGGGGACCCAGGCGTCCGGGAGGGGACCCAGGCATTCAGGAGGGGACCCAGGCATTCGGGAGGGGACCCCAGCCACCCCAAGGGGTTTAGGGGACCCAGGCATCCGGGAGGGGACCCAGGTGTTTGGGAGGGGACCCACCCACACAGGGGTCAGGGAACCCAGGCGTCCGGGGAACCCAGGTGTTTGGGAGGGGACCCAGGCGTCCAGGAGGGAACCCACCCCAGGGGGTTCAGGGGACCCAGGCGTCCAGGAGGGGACCCACCCCAGGGGGTTCAGGGGACCCAGGCGTCCGGGAGGGGACCCACCCCAGGGGGTTCAGGGGACCCAGGCGTCCGGGAGGGGACCCACCCCAGGGGGTTCAGGGGACCCAGGTGTCCGGGGAACCCAGGTGTCCGGGAGGGGACCCACCCCAGGGGGTTCAGGGGACCCAGGCGTCCGGGAGGGGACCCACCCCAGGGGGTTCAGGGGACCCAGGTGTCCGGGGAACCCAGGTGTCCGGGAGGGGACCCACCCCAGGGGGTTCAGGGGACCCAGGCGTCCGGGGGACCCCGGCGTACCGGGCAGAAAGGCGTCGGGGTCGTGCCAGGTGTCGGGGTCCGTCTGGGCAGCCAGGAGGTTGGGGACCAGGATGGAACCGGCCGCAACGGGGACGCCGCCGACACTGGGAGGGGACGGGGCGTTGCTGGGCCATGCTGGGCTCTCTGGGATCTGCTGGGATCTGCTGAGCCCTACTGGGATCTATTGGGGGTCTGCTGGGGCCCCGGGGGCTCCTGCTGGTCTAACGTGGCTCCTGCCCGTTCACACGGGCTGGGCTGGGCTGGTCTGTACTGGTCTGGGCTGGTCTGTGCTGGTCTGGGCTGGTCTGGGCTGGTCTGGGCTGGTCTGGGCTGGTCTGTACTGGTCTGTGCTGCTCTGGGCTGGTCTGTACTGGTCTGGGCTGGTCTGGGCTGGTCTGTACTGGTCTGGGCTGCTCCGGGCTGGTCTGGGCTGGTCTGTACTGGTCTGTACTGGTCTGGGCTGGTCTGGGCTGGTCTGGGCTGGTCTAAAGCGGCTCCAGCCCATTTGCACCAGCACAGGCTGCTCTCGCGTCCCCGGGTCTGGGGTACCTGGGGGGGAACCTGGGGGGCACCTGGTGGGGCACCCGGGGGTACAGGGGTACCTGGTGGGGCACCCAGGGGTCCGTGGTGGGGGACCTGGGGGCACGTGGTGGGGGACGCGGGGGTCTGTGCTGGGGCACCCGGGGGTCCATGCTGGGGGACGCGGGGGTAACTGGTGGGGCACCCAGGGGTACGTGGCGGGGCACCCAGGGGTACAGGGGTACGTGGTGGGGGACCCGGGGGTCTGTGGTGGGGCACCCAGGGGTCCATGCTGGGGCACCCAGGGGTACAGGGGTCCGTGCTGGGGCACCCAGGGGTACACGGTGGGGCAGCCGGGGGTCCGTGCTGGGGCACCCGGGGGTACAGGGGTACCTGGTGGGGCACCTGGGGGTCCGTGGTGGGGCAGCCGGGGGTACATGCTGGGGGACACAGGGGTACATGGTGGGGGACATGGGGGTCCGTGCTGGGGGACGTGGGGGTCCGTGGTGGGGCAGCCAGGGGTCCGTGCTGGGGCACCCGGGGGTCCGTGCTGGGGGACGCGGGGGTACCTGGTGGGGCACCCAGGGGTACAGGGGTCCGTGCTGGGGCAGCCGGGGGTACATGCTGGGGGACGCGGGGGTCCGTGCTGGGGCACCCATGGGTCTGTGCTGGGGTACCCAGGGGTACATGGTGGGGGACGTGGGGGTCCGTGCTGGGGCACCCAGGGGTACACGGTGGGGCAGCTGGGGGTCCGTGCTGGGGGACGCGGGGGTACCTGGTGCCGCGGGCGGCGCGGTGCGGCAGCCCCAGGGGCGCGGGCGGGCGCAGGCGCAGGGTCTCGCTGAGCAGCGCCTGCAGCAGCGGCAGCCGGAGCGCGTCCCCCGGCCCCGGCGTCCCCGCGGGGCCCAGCTCCCGCAGCAGCTCCGCGCGCAGCCGCGCCTGCAGCTGCACACGGCCACGCGTGGGGCGCCGGCACGCGGGCACGCCGACACGCCGACACGCGGACACGGGGACACGGGGACACGGGGGACGCGCCGACACGGGGACATGGACACGGGGGACACAGCGACACGGGGGACACAGCGACACGGGGGACACAGCAACGCGTGGGACACACCGACATGGGGACACGCGGACACGCGGACACGCGGACACGGGGGATGCGCCGACACGGGGACACGGACACGGGGACACACGGACACGTGGACACGCGGACACGGGGGACGCGCCGACACGGGGACACGGACACGGGGGACACGCGGACACGGGGACACATGGACACGGGGGACACGCGGACACGCGGACATGGACACGGGGGACACAGCGACACGGGGACACGCGGACACGGGGGACACAGCAACGCGTGGGACACGCCGACATGGGGACATGCGGACACGCGGACACGGGGGACGTGCCGACATGGGGACACGGACACGGGGGACACATGGACACGGGGACACACGGACACGGGGACACGGGGGACACAGCGACATGAGGGACGCGCCGACACAGGGACATGGGGGATACACGGACACGGGGGACACGGGGGACACAGCAACACGGGGGACACAGCGACGCGTGGGACGCGCCGACACGGGGACACACGGACACGGGGACACAGGGGACACGGGGGACACACGGACACGGGGGACATGGGGGACACGGGGGACACACGGACACGGGGGACACAGCGACGTGTGGGACGCGTGGACACGGGGGACATGCGGACACGGGGGACACACGGACACGGGGGACACACAGACACACGTGGGACACACGGACACGGGGGACACACAGACACACGTGGGACACACGGACACGGGGGACACACGGACACGCATGGGACGCACGGACACGGGCACGCGCGGGACACACAGCACAGGCACGTCACACGTGTCACACGTGTCACACGTGTCACAGCCCCCACGGGGACACACGGGGGTGACAATGGGGGGGACGCGGAGGGGACCAAGGAACCGCGCGGGGACACGGCCGCGACACGCGTGGGGACACGGACACGGCTGTGACACGCGTGGGGACACGGCCGCGACACGCGTGTGGCAGCTCGGGGCGGCGCAGGGGGACGGTGACGGGCACGGGGGGGCACGGGACACACGGGGGGGCACGGGACACACGGGGGGGCACGGGCAGGGCTGCGACACGCGGACACGGCTGCGACACGCGGACACGGCCGCGACACGCGTGGCACCTCGGGCCGGTGCAGCAGGAAGGCCACGGCCCAGCCCAGCGCGGCCGCCGTGGTCTCGGTGCCCCCGATGAAAAGATCGACCAGGGTCATGTGCAGGCGGGCGGGGCCCAGGGGACCCCCCCGGACGCCGGGGTCCCCTCCCCACAGCGCTCCCAGCACCGTGTCGGCCGGGGGGGACGGGTGTTCCTGCGGGGACACGCGTCAGCGCCTCCCGGACGCCTGGGTCCTTCCCCGATGCCTGGGTCCCCCCGGATGCCTGGGTCCCCCCGGATGCCTGGGTCCCTCCCGGACACCTGGGTCCCTCCCAGATGCCTGGGTCCCCCCGGACGCCTGGGTCCCTCCCAAACGCCCGGGTCCTTCCCCAATGCCTGGGTCCCCCCGGACACCTGGGTCCCCCCAGATGCCTGGGTCCCCCGGACGCCTGGGTCCCTCCCAAACGCCCAGGTCCTTCCCGATGCCTGGGTCCCCCCGGACGCCTGGGTCCCTCCCGGACACCTGGGTCCCCCCGGACGCCTGGGTCCCTCCCAGACACCTGGGTCGCTCCCGGACACCTGGGTCCCCCCGGACGCCTAGGTCCCTCCCAAACGCCCGGGTCCTTCCCCAATGCCTGGGTCCCCCCGGACGCCTGGGTCCCTCCCAAACGCCCGGGTCCTTCCCCAATGCCTGGGTCCCCCCGGACGCCTGGGTCCCTCCCGGACACCTGGGTCTCCCCGGACGCCTGGGTCCCTCCCAGATGCCTGGGTCCCTCCCAGATGCCTGGGTCCCCTCGGACGCCTGGGTCCCTCCCGGACGCCTGGGTCCTTCCCCGATGCCTGGGTCCCCCCGGACGCCTGGGTCCCTCCCGGACGCCTGGGTCCTTCCCCGATGCCTGGGTCCCCCCGGACGCCTGGGTCCCTCCCAGACACCTGGGTCCCCCCGGACGCCTGGGTCCCTCCCAGATGCCTGGGTCCCTCCCAGATGCCTGGGTCCCCCCGGACGCCTGGGTCACCCCGGACGCCTGGGTCCCTCCCGGACACCTGGGTCGCTCCCAGACGCTTGGGTACCTCCCGGACACCTGGGCCCCCCCGGACGCCTGGGTCCTTCCCCAGTGCCTGGGTCCCCCCGGACGCCTGGGTCCCTCCCAGACACCTGGGTCGCTCCCGGACACCTGGGTCCCTCCCAGATGCCTGGGTCCCCCCGGACACCTGGGTCCCCCCGGACGCCTGGGTCCTTCCCCAATGCCTGGGTCCCCCCGGACGCCTGGGTCCCCTGACCTGGTGCTTCCTGATCTGCGCCTCCACAAACGCGTCGCGTTTCTCGACCAGGCGCAGCAGCTCCCGCAGCCCCGGGTTGGGCAGCACCTGGGCCGTATGGATCCCATAGGGACCTTATGGATCCCGTAGGGACCCCCAGGGCCCTAGAGAACCCCCTTTCCCCATGGGAGCCCTATGTCTCCTCTCAGCCCCATAGAAACCCTATAGCTGCCCTCTCTGGGCCCTATGGACCCTATAGACCCCCTTTCCAGACCATATAGACTGTCCCCACAGCCCCATAGAGCCCTGTGACCCCCCCCAGCTCCCCCCCCAGCCCCATAGAGCCCTATAACCCCCTCCCACCTCCTGCCCTCAGCCCCATAGAGCCCTGTACCCCCCCCAGCCCCATAGAGCCCTATAACCCCCCCCAGCCCCATAGAGCCCTGTGGACCCCCCCCAGCTCCCCCCCCAGCCCCATAGAGCCCTATAACCCCCCCCAGCCCCATAGGGCCCTATAACCCCCTCCAGCTCCCCCCCCCAGCCCCATAGAGCCCTGTGACCCCCCCAGCTCCCACCCCCAGCCCCATAGAGCCCTATAACCGACCCCCAGCCCCATAGAGCCCTATAACCCCCCCAGCTCTTCCCCCAGCCCCATAGAGCCCTGTGACCCCCCCCCACCTCCCACCCCCAGCCCCATAGAGCCCTATAACCCCCTAGCCCCATAGAGCCCTATAACCCCCCAGCTCCCACCCCCAGCCCCACAGAGCCTGTACCCCCCCCCAGCCCCATAGAGCCCTGTGACCCCCCCCACCTCCTGCCCCCAGCCCCATAGAGCCCTATAACTCCCCCCCAGCCCATAGAGCCCTGTGACCCCCCCCAGCTCCCCACCCCACCCCATAGAGCCCTGTGACCCCCCCACCTCCCGCCCCAGCCCCATAGAGCCCTATAACCCCCCCCAGCTCTCCCCCCCAGCCCCATAGAGCCCTGTGACCCCCCCAGCTCCCCCCCCAGCCCCATAGAGCCCTGTACCCCCCCAGCCCCATAGAGCCCTATAACCCCCCCAGCCCCATAGAGCCCTGTGACCCCCCCAGCCCCATAGAGCCCTATAACCCCCCCAGCCCCATAGAGCCCTATAACCCCCCCCAGCTCCCCCCCAGCCCCATAGAGCCCTGCGACCCCCCCAGCCCCATAGAGCCCTATAACCCCCCCAGCTCCCGCCCCAGCCCCATAGAGCCCTATAACCCCCCCAGCCCCATAGAGCCCTATAACCCCCCCCAGCTCCCGCCCCAGCCCCATAGAGCCCTGTGACCCCCCCAGCCCCACAGAGCCCTGTACCCCCCCAGCCCCACAGAGCCCTGTACCCCCCCCAGCCCCACAGAGCCCTACAACACCCCCAGCCCCACAGAGCCCTGTACCCCCCCCAGCCCCACAGAGCCCTACAACCCCCCCAGCCCCACAGAGCCCTGTACCCCCCCCAGCCCCACAGAGCCCTGTACCCCCCCAGCCCCATAGAGCCCTATAACCCCCCCCAGCCCCACAGAGCCCTGTACCCCCCCAGCCCCACAGAGCCCTGTCCCCCCCGGCCCTGTGACCCCGTGGGTCCCGCGGGCTCACGCGCAGCGGCGGCAGCAGCTCCAGGGCCTGGACGCTGCCCCTGCCCCACACGTCCAGCAGCTCCACCAGGCAGCGCGCGAAGGACCGAACCTCCCCCTCGGGGGGCAGCTGGGGGGCCCGGACGCCTGGGTCCCCTCTGGGCCCCCCCGGATGCCTGGGGGTCCCCCCCCTCCCCTGGCCCCAAAGGCCCAGCCTTGGACACCTGGGTCCCTCCCCAGATGTCTGGGTCCCCCGAACTCCTGGGTCCCCCAAAAGAACAGTCATTTCCCCCCCCCGGACGCCTGGGTCCCTCCTGAACCCCTGAGTCCCTTCCCCAAATATGCAGGTTTCCCCGCCCCGGACGCCTGGGTCCCCCCAGAACCCAAACAGGACCCCTCCCCCCCGCTCCAAAGACACATCCCCGGACGCCTGGGTCCCCCTCTGAACTCCTGGGTCCCCCTCTGAACCCCTGGGTTCCTTCCCCAAATATGCAGGTTCCCCCGCCCCCCGGACGCCTGGGTCCCCCCAGAACCCAAACAGGACCCCTCCCCCCCCCTCCAAAGACACATCCCCGGACGCCTGGGTCCCCCTCTGAACTCCTGGATCCCTTCCCCAAATATCCGGCTCCCTCCCGGACGCCTGGGTCCCTCCCGGACGCCTGGGTCCCCCAAACTCCTGGGTCCCCCAAAAGGACAGTCATTCCCCCCACCCCCCCCCAAGACAATCCCCGAACTCCTGGGTCCCCTCTGAACTCCTGGGTCCCTTCCCCAAATATCCGGCTCCCTCCCGGACGCCTGGGTCCCTCCCGGACGCCTGGGTCCCTCCCGGACGCCTGGGTCCCCACCAGGTCCCCGAAGAGGAGGCGGCCGATGGTGCTGCAGGTGTGGAAGGCGAAAATCTCAAAGGGGTCCAGGGGGTCCCCCCGTGGGAACGCAGCTCCTGGGGGGGGCAGAGGGCGTTTGGGGGGACCCCGAGGGGCTTTTGGGGTCCCCGGGGGGAGACAAGGGGCTCTAAGGGGGTTTGGGGGCGATTTAAGGGGATAGTGGGGTTTTGGGTGTCTGGGGGGTGTAGGGAGACCCGAGGGGGATTTGGGGCCCCTAAGCAGGTTTTGGGGTGTCGGGGTCCCCACGGGGATATGGGGGGGGCTCAAAGGGTGATATCGGGGAGCAGGGGCATTTGGGGTGCGGGGGGTGGTTTGGGGGTCCCGGGTGATTTTGGGGTCTGGGGTGGTTTGGGTCTGGGGTGGTTTGGGGGTGCAGTTTGCGGGGTGCTTTGGGGGTGCAGGTGATTTTGGGGTGTGGTTTGGGGGTGCAAGGTGGTTTTGGGGTTTGGGGTTCAGGGTGGTTTTGGGGTTTGGGGGTGCAGGTGGTTCTGGGGTTTGGGGTTCAGGGCGGTTTTGGGGTTTGGGGTGCAGGTGGTTTTGGGGTGCAGGGCGGTTTGGGGTGCGGTTTGGGGGTGCAGGGCGGTTTTGGGGTTTGGGGGTTCAGGGTGGTTTTGGGGGTGCAGGGCGGTTTTGGGGTGCAGGGCGGTTTTGGGGTTTGGGGGTGCAGGGCGGTTTTGGGTGCAGGGCGGTTTGGGGTGCGGTTTGGGGGTGCAGGGCGGTTTTGGGTGCAGGGCGGTTTTGGGGTGCGGTTTGGGGGTGCAGGGTGGTTTTGGGGTTTGGGGTGCAGGGCGGTTTGGGGGTGCAGGGCGGTTTTGGGGTGCAGGGTGGTTTTGGGGTGCAGGGCGGTTTTGGGGGTGCAGGGTGGTTTTCGGGTGCGGTTTGGGGGTGCAGGGCGGTTTTGGGGTGCAGGGCGGTTTTGGGGTGCGGTTTTGGGGTGCAGGGCGGTTTTGGGGTGCAGGGCGGTTTTGGGGTGCGGTTTGGGGTGCAGGGTGGTTTTGGGGTGCAGGGCGGTTGGGGGTGCGGTTTTGGGGTGCAGGGTGGTTTTGGGGTGCGGTTTTGGGGTGCAGGGCGGTTTTGGGGGTGCAGGGTGGTTTTGGGGTGCGGTTTTGGGGTGCAGGGCGGTTTGGGGTGCAGGGCGGTTTTGGGGAGCGGTTTGGGGGTGCAGGGCGGTTTGGGGGTGCAGGGCGGTTTTGGGGTGCGGTTTGGGGGTGCAGGGCGGTTTGGGGGTGCAGGGCGGTTGGGGGTGCGGTTTTGGGGTGCAGGGTGGTTTTGGGGGTGCAGGGCGGTTTTGGGGTGCGCTTCGGGGTGATTTGGGGCCCGGGGGTCTCACCTCGCTCAGCAGCGCCGCCTGGCGGCTCAGGAGGGGCCGCAGCCGCCCCCCCGCCCTCCCCAGCGCCCCCCGGGCGGCCGCGCGTTGGAAACGCCACCCCGGGGACCCCCCCGAGAGCCAGGTCCTGACCCCCCCGCGACACCAGAGCCCCTGGGGACACGGGGACACGGGGTCATGGGGGGACACGGCGGGGACAGGGGGGGGACAGGGGGTCATGGGGGGGACAGGAGGATATGGGGGGGACACGGGGACAGGGGGTCATGGGGGGACACGGGGACACGGGGGGACAGGGGGTCATGGGGGGGACAGGGGGATATGGGGGGACACGGGGACAGGGGGTCATGGGGGGTCATGGGGGACAGGGGAGGGACAGGGGGTCATGGGGGACACAGGGAAATGGGGGGACAGGGGGTCATGGGTGGGCATGGGGGGACAGGGGGTCATGGGGGGACATGGGGTTGGGGGGGGACATGGGGGGACAGGGGACACAGGGGACAGGGGGTCATGGGGGGGACATGGGGTTGGGGGGGGACATGGGGGGACAGGGGGACACAGGGGACAGGGGGTCATGGGGGGACATGGGGTCATGGGGGGACATGGGGTCATGGGGGGACACGGGGGGGACAGGGGGTCATGGGGGAACACGGGGTCGTGGGGGGACAAGGGGACATGGGGGGGACAGGGGGTCATGGGGGGACACGGGGACATGGGGGGACAGGGGGTCATGGGGGGACATGGGGACATGGGGGGACACGGGGGGACAGGGGGTCATGGGGGAACACGGGGTCATGGGGGGACAAGGGGACATGGGGGGACAGGGGACATGGGGGGCACAGGGGACACGGGTTATGGGGTCGCGGGGGGGGACACGGGGGGACAGGGTCATGGGGACACGGGGGGACACGGGGTCCCCCCAGCCCCATAGTTCCCCCTCACCCCATAGCCCCCCCCCCCATAGGGCCTCCCTGGACCCCCAGCCTCCCCGGGGATCCCCAGAACCGCCCCCCCAGTCACCCCAGGGACCCCAGACCCCCCCAACAGGGCACCCCCCCCAGCCCCATAGTTTCCCCCCCACCCCATAGACCACCCCCCCACCCCATAGGACCCCCTGGACCCCCCGCCCCCCCCCGGGGACCCCCAGAACCCCCCGAGACCCCGATGTGGGGGGTCACCCCAAGGACCCCGTAGCCCCCCCCCAGCCCCATAGGGCCCCCCATACCCAGGTAACTTGGGGGGCGCCCCATCCAGACCCCCCAGTTCCGTGCCAGCGCCTCCCGGATCGTGCCCACCGAGCTCAGCACCAGCACGTCTGCGGGGAAATGGGGGGCTGGGGGGACCCCAAAACCGGGGGGGACCCCAAAAAGGGGAGAGAAGGTTGGGGAGTCCTGGGGGGGGCAGTGGGGTCCCCAAGGGGGAATTTGGGGGGGTCAGATTTGGGGTCCCAGG